>NC_138771.1:478865810-479100810 GCF_965119305.1 Pelophylax lessonae | reverse complement strand
TTATTATTCCTTGCACAGGGACTGGGTATTTTTTGCAAAGTAAAGGTTTACCTCATTTACTAAGCTCTGGAGCTCTTGAGGAACTGCACTTCGCAGTTCATTAGTAAATAAACCCCTCTCTCTGGAATATAACCAGTCTAGACAGTGAAAAAAGTTTTCCATGTGGTATCACCATATACGTGAGGAGGAGTAGAATGTGTCTTGGTGTGTACTTGTAAGAATGCCCATGCAGTGGGTTTGTGGGGGGGGGGGAACATTGGACTCCAGCTTGTGAATTTTTTAGCTCTGCATCAGGAACTTACATCAAATTGGCCACTTTTCTTCTGGATGGCCCGTACCCTGTTGAACAGGACATCAAACTTTCCATAGACATCACCGCAGGCCAGTCTAAGACAGACAAGTAAGTGTTATAATGCGAAATAAAGGGAAAAAACACTCCACACTTATAAAAACAACTGAAACCCAGTCATTCTATACCCCCCCCCCCCCAAGCAGTGTTTAACCCCTTTCTGCCAATTGTAGGTATACATGCAGCCCCAAGGAAGTGGGTCTTAAAGTGATACTAAAGCTAAAAGCATTCCTTGCATGAAGATAAGAATTTTATATTTCTGTCCTCCCCCTTCCCCATGTGAAGCAGAAGAGAGGGGAGAAAGGAGCGCAGGAGTCGTCATTCATGGCCCTGAAGGAATGGCACGGGCGGCCGTTCCTTCAGAGCGCATGCGCTGATGACGTTATCGGCTGCACGCAATGTAAATATCTCCTAAACGGTGCAAGCTTAGGAGATATTTACAGTACCTATTAGGTGCAAGTTATTAAGGTGGGTTTACAACCACTTTAAGATCTTCCACCTTAAAGCGGTTGTAAACTCAATTAAAAAAAAAATAAAAAAAATAAAAACCTGCAAGACAAAGGCATAATGAGCTAGTATGCATCGCATACTAGCCCATTATGTGTAACTTACCTTAAAAACGAAGCCCCGACCCGGACATCGCTGCGGGCGCTGCCATGGTCCCTCGTCGTCTCTTCCGAGTTCGGCGGCTCCGGCGCGCTGATTGGCCGGAAGAGACGGCTCCGGCGCGATGATTGGCCGGAGCCGCGATGACGTCACTCCCGCGCATGAGTGATTTTTCCGGCAAACTAATTGAAGGTCCCCCCGGACCTTCAGAGCGCGAGCGGCTGCATGCACTGTAAATATCTCCTAAACCATGCCGGTTTAGGAGATATTATTTGTACCTACAGGTAAGCCTTATTATAGGCTTACCTGTAGGTCAAAGTGTCAAAAAGCGGGATACTACCGCTTTAAAGGGGGAACTCTACTCTCTCAATCAAAAAAAGGACAATTTTAAATCCTTATGCTGCTAGCATTAGTAAATACCTGGTTTTAAACTTTTTTTTTTGCATTTCATTTCTTTAGTTACTTCCCGGATCCTATGCCTAGACAAATGGTGTCCTACATCCCAGCAGTCTTTCGAGAGGGAGGAAGGGTTCTTAGCTCAGCCTATCCCTGAGCAAAGGGCAAATGGATCCCAGGAAGTAAATGATACATGAATTGAATCATCTGCCCTTACTCAACATGGCCAATGCCAGCGGATGTTTTCGAAAGGATTTCTCTGCAAAATAAAGCATTGAGACGTGGATGGATGGGGGAAGTTTGCTTTTAATATTAAATAGCATTTTTTTGGTTTGTGGTACTCATATGCAGTGCAGTTCCACTTTAATGCCAAGTCTGTCTGTGCCAATGGAAGCAGCAGTGGGACTCAATAACAAGTATGCACTGGTGCCCCCAAGTAAAGCAGCTTTCGGCGGGGGGCATCCAATATAGAGGAGGAGCCTGGAGCAGTGGTGGGGTACCCTAGAAGAGGAAGATCAGGGCTGCTCTGTGCAAAAGCATTGCACAGAGCAGGTAAAGTATATATATATATATATATATATATATATATATATATATATATATATATATATATATATATATATATATATATATATATAATTAACCTTTACAACCACAGCTGAACTACAGGCATGCATCTAAATACACTGTGCTGTGCCCCCAATGCCTGTCAGACAGTACAGCCAGGTCCACCACAGAAGCACAGCACCCCCCCCCCCCCCCAAAGGCAACAAAGGAGCAAGCAAAGTATCATCACTCCACATCCTCAGTGTCCAATCACACAGCCCACGTGCCCATACACGCTCCAATGACTGACATGTCCTCTTTGAGCACCCAGCGGAGGTATTGTACCCCCACACATCATTGGTTACTAGTACCCCCGTAAAGGACCAGCAGTGTATGGATAAAGACACGATAGCCAACCCCTACAAGATCATACTCACATCCTCAACGCCTTCTCCGACATGACTGGTGGCCGACGAACACCAAACACCACAACAGAGACGACTTCCGCCCATTCTCAATTCTGATAGCGCAAATAGTACCACCTGATCGACTCCCACCACAAGCGCTTCTGGGAAATGTAGTTCCGGCCATATATGGGCATTAGAGGCGGGACAGTGGATGGTGCAGCCTTTGTACGGACTCATCTATCTACTAGCGGGTGAGGGGGCGTGTCCTGTCGTATAGTGCAATGAAATTAGTGTGCACAGTATTATAGGTTGTCTATCAGAGTGTTGTTAGCGAACTTTGTACAGGTTTACTTTTGTAAAGGGACTTTGTATTGTTTTGGCATGCATGAAAGCAGCTGCTGAAAGGAGCAATGGGAGGAAAAGAAAAACATTGAGGAAACGTATCATAACTAAAGCAGACAGCTTCTGGAGAAGCTGTACACGGCAACCAATCAGCTTCTAGCTTCAACTTGTTCAGATTAACTTGGATATGAAAGAAAGAAGCTGATTGGTTGCCGTGCACAGCTGCGCCAGTTCTGTCTGCTTCAGTTTTGATGAATCCACATCGTATTCTGATAGCTGCATGTGTTTCGTCCTCTTTATTCATTTTAGTTTACGTGACTTTATATTTTACTGGATTTACATGCAGACAAGACATCCAGTGACGATGTTAAACAAACTTTAAAGTTGAAAAAACATGCTAGAATTTAAGGAGGAACTGCAGTCTGCTCACAGATGTTGTAATAAAAACATCTTTGCCATTCTACAGCTTCCTTCCAACCAGTGGCGGCTGGTGCTCAAAATTTTTTTTGGGGGGGGGGCGCAAACAGAAAAATGTAATAGGCATTGCTTTGCGGCAAAAAATGCGGCAAAAAATTGCATGACTTTGAGGTCACAAAAGTGTGAAAGTGGCCTTCAGTAATCAAAGTATAGCGTGCCCCCTTTCAATGCAGAGTGACCACAGCGTGCCCCCTTTCAATGCAGACTGACCACAGAGTACCCCCTTCAATGCAGAGTGACCACAGAGTACCCCCTTCAATGCAGAGTGACCACAGAGTGCCCCCTTCAATGCAGACTGACCACAGAGTACCCCCTTCAATGCAGAGTGACCACAGAGTACCCCCTTCAATGCAGAGTGACCACAGAGTGCCCCCTTCAATGCAGAGTGACCACAGCGTGCCCCCTTCAATGAAGAGTGACCACAGCGTGCCCCCTTTCAATGCAGAATTCCTGCTAAATTACTACTAAAGCATCGTTGACATGTGGAATCACATTTTTTTTAACATTTTAGGCCAATTTGTTTTCTGCTACATATTTTTGGTTAAAAAAAAAATTGCAATAAGCGTATTTTGATTGGTTTGCGATCGTGGATGTCAGGCGGCAATCGGAGCCGACTAACCCGTGCATCGGCTTCCCCGGTGCCGAGTGGGGGCAGGAGCGCACTGCCAGCGGCGTGTGCTCGTCCCTAGCTTCCTGCGCGCAACCGACGTATGTCTACGTCCGTTTGCACAGGAGAGCCACCCTGCCACAGTAAATAGGCGGCGGGTGGTCGGGAAGTGGTTAAACACTCTTAGAACTGAAAGTGAAAAATTAAAACTTCCAGATTTTTTGAGAAATTTGGTTATTTACAGTTTTGTGTAAGTTCAGTTTTCACCATTTGGCAAAAAGTTGCAATTAAAAATTTACAAATATTTGTTATTTATTACCTCAATACAGGTTAAGCTGTTATATTTAGTAGGAATTTAGCAGGAATTTTGTAAAATTTGCTGTGTTTGTGTCTGCTACTAATGATTTTATTGTATTTTTAGCAAAAATATTGTTTTGATAACTATTTGCCCAAATGTCGCAGTGTGTTAAAATCAGTAACACCTTCTTTTTATTCTAAGGGTCTTTAACAAACTCTGAAAGCTGTAAGGGAAAAATAAAAAAGCAATGGAAAAAATTGCAAAAATGGCCTGGCCAGCTAAGTTTAAAGTGGAGCACAGAGCCTGACAGCGAAAGGGTTAAGGGGGATATGATCAACATGTATAAATACATAAGTGGTCTATATAGTGAACATGGCTGAGTCATTATTTTGATTTTTACAAACATTTAGGTTACATAGAACTAAGAAGAGGAACCTAAGAGGGCAAAAGATCATGAATTACAAAAAACATGAAATTGACAACCAGAGCTTTTTAATACATCTGACCGTGTACATCACATAAGTATCTCACTTTATTCCCCAAGAAAAAACACTGGGGATTGTGCTCAAGGATTGTCATACCAATCATGAGCTATATGCCCATGTTTGAAACCAGGAAGGAAGGGCAATGAAGGGAAAGGGGGGAGGAAGAAGGGGGGAGGCAAAGAAGTGTAGGGGGGGGGGGGGGGAGTTGGAAGTTAAGCACAAGAATAACAGAAAAACAAAGCAAGAACAGCCAGCACTATAACTGAGAACATAAATGATTCCGTAAATATTACATGGATCCGAGCAAGTCTGCCCCAATCTTTAATAAAACTAAGCGAAATCAATTCCTCGACTATAGAGGTATAGAGGGCTCGGAGGCAGATGGCTGTGGGGTCTGCAAAGTACTGTAAGTGTAATGTATCCAAGTGGCCCAAATCTCATCTAACTTTCTGTCATGTCGGCCGGCCCTTACACGTTGCCACCCACTCCTCCGCAGCCATGATGTTATTGACCAAGCAGATCCAATCAGCTCGCCCAGAAACATGAGCTGTTTTTCAATAGACAGGGATCAAATGCCTAGCTGCATTTAAAAGATTAGACAAAACCGAATTACAGTAATGGCTGAGAGGAATAGATGGCACATGGAGCAAGAACTCTAAGGGAGAGTCAGGCATCTGAATATTTACTATCACCTTGATCTGGGCCTTGATATCTTACCAATATGGTTGGAGCTTTGGGAACTCCCACCAAATATGTAGGTAAGTGCCCCAAAACCCACAACCCCTTCAGCAAGCATCAGAGATTGCCGGAAAGATCCTGGCCAAGTTAGCAGGAATTCTTTACCAATGGGTTAACAGCTTAACCTTCCTAGCGGTATTCCCGAGCGTGACTTGGGGTTAGATTTTAGAGCCAAAAGTGGTAACCCCGAGCCACACTCGGGGTACCGCTAGGAAGATCGCTGGATCCTGGTAGAGGTTTTACTTACCTTTTCTCTGGGATCCAGCGAAGAATGCGGGCGGTATGCGGCGGCGGAGCTTCCTCCCGATCGTCTGCGAGCCCCAGCTTCCGTCTCCGGCGACGTGACGTCCGCCGGGGGGTGGAACCGGTGGCAAATTCAAATGTAAAACACACCAAACACACTGATACCATTCAAAATAAAAAAAAATCACATTACCTTGCCCCCCAGTGCCCTTTCCTGCAGTTTTACTGTACTTTCTGTACTTTTTATGTAAATATATGTGTATATATATATATATATATATATACATATATATATATATATATACATATACATATATATATATATATATATACACATATATATATATATATAAATGTATGTATATATATATATATATACATATATACATATATATATATATATATATATATATATATATATATATATATATACATATATATATATATATATATATATATATATATACACACGTATATATATATATACATAATTCTTGTGAATGAGCAGCCCAAACTAACTGTATACATTATATATATATATATATATATATATATATATATATATGTATGTATGTATACATAATATATGTATACATACATATATATATATATATATATATATATACAGTATATATAATATATATAATAAATGTATACAGTTGGTTTGGGCTGCTCATTCACAAGAATTACATGCAAAATAATGGTACCGCTTTCAGCACCTAAAATCTAAAAGAATAATACCGCCAGGGAGGTTAAAACTATTTTCCTACATCTTTGTGTCCACAGAACTCGCAGGGTAAGGCGATACAGATGGTTAGTGAACTGTGTGTTGAGTTTTTCACTTTAAGGTCATCATAGAGGACAAGGGGTACTCTTTACATCTAGAGAAAAAGATCTCCAAATACGGAAAGACTTCTTCACAATAAGAGATGTGGAATAGACTCCCTCAAGAGGTGGTTCTGGGCAGCTCAGTAGATTGTTTTAGGAAAGGCCTGGATTCTTTCCTAGATACACATAATATAACTGGATACTAATATTTACAGGTGAAGATGATCCAGGGAACATCTGATTGCCTCTTAGGGGATCAGGAAGGATTTTTTCCCCCTGCTGGAGCAAATTGGATTTTGCTTCATTGGTGTTTCTTGCCTTTCTCTGGCTCAACTGTGGGTATAAGATTGTATATAAAGGATTTTGTGTTTTGTGTGTATATACTGTTTATATATATATATATATATATATATATATATATATATATATATATATATATATATAAGTTTTTTCCTTCTATTGGTTGAACTAGATAGACTTGTGTCTTTTTCAGCCAGACGTAAGAAGGCGTGTTGACATGACGCATGCTGCTGATACTCAATACAAAGTGAATTGCAATGAGCGGTGGAAATGCATGACAATGCATGTTAGTGCGTATCATGATGCTACAGTATGTGTTTTGATGAGTTTCTGTTTATTTCAATGGAAACCAAATGGGGAGGTGGGATGCATAGGTTTGATTCCAGTTATACTGTAGGAACTTTGGCTTTTGCTGAAGCACTGTCATGAACTATTGCAATTATTTCCAGAGAAAATAGTTTTCACCTGTTTTTTATTAATTTTTAGCTCTTTCTTGCTGATCTCCTCCAGCCTTTTTAGCCACTTCCTTTCCACATGCAATTACTCAGGCTTTCCTGGCAGCACAGCATTCCTCTGGATTAGCGACAGCAGTGGATTGTGCCTTGACAATGCATGCCATTTGTAGTCTCTATCAATAGCAAGTGTGACAGTGTGACAACGCAGGAGCTTAATTGGAAATGTGATAGTGTGACAACGCAGGAGCGCAATTGGGAGACAGTTGTCACCCCATAGCAGGAAGTTTCTGAAAAAGGTTCCTAATAGCAGGATCAACTGCTATAATTGTAATTTAAACTGCAAACTTAAAGCTGAGTTGCACCTTTTATGTTTTTATCTGGAGTAGGGATGAGCTCAGGTGTAAAAGGAGAAAATGTGGATATATAAGATGGGATCCTTGTCGCCTGCGGGCCTCAATGTTGAATTCAGCCTGCAGCCCTTCTTGAACCCCTGACCCCTCGGGATTGGCATCATGTAATTGGTGTTTCTTTTCTTTTCTAACTAATGACACCATGTCAAACACCCAGTGAAGATTTTATCATTTTTGGGTCTCTTTATCTATACCCTCTTTTCATTATCTCACCTGCCATTTCCCCGAGGTATTACCCTTCATCCATGGATCTATGGTAACCTTTGGGTTGGTCTGTAAGTGCCATATAAAGGGGAGGATGGCCTTTGGAATTCTGCCCGGTGATAAGTTCTCACCATTACTGTGCTAACTATATTTATTCCCTATGGTTATCCAGGACCCTTTATAAGCCTATGCTAAATAGAAGTGACTCATTATTAACCCTCTATAAATGATAGAGTTACTATTAATAGTTGGGTATTGAATTACTGAAGATCCCTTCCTCCCTTGGCCTATCAATCACAAGGAGAGAGGAGACAGTTTCCCGTGCGTAATTGTGCGGAGGCCAATTTAAGTCTAATTGGTATTACCCACATTAGAAAATGCAGATTCAGTTATTTTTTTGTATATACTTTTCTGTGTAGCACCTTTTAAATACACGGTTATTTTTATGGATTACTGTATATGATCAGCTACTATTCCCTGATGATTTCATCTGGAAATATGGCTGGCAACTATGCTGGTTGAATGGTAATTTGCATCATAGTGATATACCATATTGATTGTGTGATATGAGGACATCTTGTGGATATTTGCAGTACTGCAGCTCCATTTAGTCCCACACACCAGTAACTAGTTAATTAATTATCCCTAATTAGGGGCGGTATATATTGATGCACTTTGCAACCACTCATTAGCTCTGAGGAAACCAACGTCGTTGGTGAAACACGTCAGCGTCCAGCACTGTGCCTCCATGCACTAGCGGCAACTTATTTCCCTGCAAGGGACTCCCTGGCCACCATTCCCCTGGCTGTTCCCCAACAAGGCGCCCGGCTGACTAGCTAAACCGGAAGTGACGATCGGTAGGATACCTCCGACCCGGAAGTCAACCTCCACAGCCGCCGGTCTAGCCACATGGATGGGTAGAACACCCGGAGGAGAGTGATGTGGATTCCGACCAGCCGGTCAACGGGGATCATCGCCGCTACGCACCGCTATTCAACCTCCCCCTCTGGTATGATTTGCACACCTGTACTTGAACAGAACACGACAAGGTAAACGGACGTCCAGCTACATTTTCAAACCTGTGCTCCACCTCCCCAATGGTGTGCTATTAACGGCCTCTCACGACTGGCTGAAATAACTGCTGGACATTGTAAGTAGCCTATGTGTTACATAGTTAGTGAGGTTGAAAAAAGACATAAATCCATCCAGTTCAACCTATGATGTGTGTGTGTGTTTGCTTTTAACCGTACATTGTATACCCCTGTATGTTGTGGTCTTTAAGGTGTCCATCCAATAGTTTTTTGAAACTATCAATGCTCCCCGCTGATACGACTGCTTGTGGAAGAGAATTCCACATCCTTACCGCTCTTACAGTGAAGAACCCCTTACGCACTTTAAGGTTAAACCGCCTTTCCTCAAGTTTTAGTGAGTGGCCACGTGTCCTATTGTATCTCCTTTCTCTGAATAGTTTGTTCCTTATGCTAGGGTCGCCAGTACAGTATTTGTACATTGATATCATATCCCCCCTCAATCGTCTCTTCTCCAGAGAGAATAGGTTCAGTGCTTGTAGTCTTTCTTCATAGCTGATGTCCTCCATTCCCCTAATTATTTTTGTTGCCCTTCTCTGGACTTTCTCCAGTTCCAGCACATCCTTCCTGAGGACCGGTGCCCAGAACTGGACAGCATACTCCAGATGTGGCCGGACCAGAGTCTTGTAGAGTGGAAGAATAATCTCTTTATTTCTGGAGTGAATCCCCTTTGTTTGGCACGAACGATTTTTCATGAATCCATGCTGATTACTACTTATAATACCGTTTTCATTACTAAAGTCTTGTATGTGGTCCCTTATCATCCCCTCCAAACTTTTGCAGACTACTGATGTTAGGCTGACCGGCCTATAGTTACCCGGGATATACCTCGGCCCCTTTTTAAATATTGGTACCACGTTGGCTTTTTTCCAATCAGCTGGCACCATACCCGTCTGTAAACTATCCTTAAAGATCAAGAATAATGGTCTGGCAATCACCTGGCTGAGCTCATTAAGAACCCTTGGGTGCAAGCCATCCGGTCCCG
Source organism: Pelophylax lessonae (assembly GCF_965119305.1). Taxonomy (NCBI): domain Eukaryota; kingdom Metazoa; phylum Chordata; class Amphibia; order Anura; family Ranidae; genus Pelophylax; species Pelophylax lessonae. The sequence goes on along the minus strand of NC_138771.1, from coordinate 479,091,046 downwards.
GGGATTTATTTATGTTAAGTTTCTCTAGTTTAGCTCTAAGTCTATCCTCTGTTAGCCATGGCGGCACTTCCTGAGGTGTATTATTTAGTTCGGCCTTACAAGCGGGGTTCGTGTTCTCTTTCCACCCAAACAGTTTGGCTTCCATTTGTTTGACCGACATTGGGACTTCCCTTAGTAAATTGGGCCACTTCATATTGGTTCCATGTATGGTCCTTGGACTGCCGACTACCTGTGTATTTAATCACGAGTGAAAGTTTTCCATAGTTACTTCTTGGCCGGATAGCTTGGATCCTTGTCTGCCACTACATTTATTTTCTCATCAGAATTTATTTAACCAGGATCCAATTCATTATATTGAGCCCCACCTAGGCTCACTCACTTCATCATCCAAGAGGGGTTTTCTTATCGATAATCAAGAGGTCCTCGCACTGTACCTCACAGGTCATACAGCTTACGTGGTATGCTGGTGCCTGTCTGGTCCAGTGCACACCAATAGATGGTCTACTGTATTGAAATGTGCAAGGATGTATCATTTTATTGATTTTATGTTTATGTTGTCATGCAACCTCATGGTTCACCACCCTGATGTTTTTGTCCATACCTTCCATTTTCACGGCATACGTGCCTAATAAATTTTGTACTATTTTCATTAACCTGTCTGGAGTGCCCTTAGTTGGTGTTTTGGGGTAGTGAGTGACAGACTTGGGTCTGCATCCCAATACTCCCCCATTCCCTTTTTCTTCTTGTTTTATATGTCTATATGACCAATGGTCATCATCCAGGACAGATATAGATGGAGGTCTAATGTCCATCATTTACGGGTTTCATATATAATTTTTGAGTGGACCCCAACCAGGCCCCTTATTGAACACTATTCTCCTCCCTTTTTCCTTATGAGCTCAGGTGTGTCGAAAACCGCCTGAGCCAGTGGTGGGGAACCTTGGCACCCCAGATGTTTTGGAACTACATATCCCATGATGCTCATGCCCTCTGCAGTGTAGTGGAGCATCATGGGAAATGTAGTTCCAAAACATCTGAGGTGCCAAGGTTCGCCATCACTGGCCTGAGCTATCCTGCCAGTAAGCTGTCAAAGCCGACAGCCAATCATTGGCAACGAAGGCATTCACCACCTCGCAGCCACACATATGCAAGGGGCATGTATACATGGTGCTGCAAGGAATGCCTCCACCAGCTATGATAGGCTGTCAGCTTTGACAGCTTTCCAGCGGAATAGCTCAGAATAGCTTCAGATTTATGCCATGTCATAAGCTCATCACTGATCTGGAGCTGTTCCCTGCAGTTTTTCTTCTTTACCACAAGATGCCACTAGTCTTCCAGGTTGAATGACATTCAGCATACTTTAAGGGCCCATTCACACAAGAAACTGCACATAACCACGTTTTTGACTGCATGTTTACATGCATTTGAAGCACGCTTGCATGCATTTTGCGCTGCATTTAGCAGTGCATTTTTCTATACATATTTCGGCTTGGCTTTTATGGCTTAAAAGGGCATGGTGCCGGTGCAGTGCGTTTGAAGCACGTTTGTAGCGTGTTCCCTGCATTTGCGGTGTGGAAAAATGCAGTATGCTCTACTTTTTTTTAACTGCACTGAACTGCACTGCAATGATGTGAACCCTGCCCATAGGATTACCTTGATTTTAGGCTGTGTATGCAGTTGCAGTGCAGTTCAAAATGCATCCAACTGCATTCAATGTAAATGGCTGTAAAGACTAAGCCCTGGTTCACACTGATGCGATTTCTGATGCATTCCAGAACCATGGAATGGCATGCCAAATGAAATAACATGAGTTTCTATGGAGGCTGTTCACATATTTTCAGAGTGGTTCAGATGCGATTGTAAAAAGGGTCCTGTGCGGGCAAGTGTTCTGCACTTTTCAGCTCCATAGACTTGAATAGAAACTGCATGCAGATCACTTAATTGTCCTAAGATACCATGATTCCAGTATGTTTTCCTCAAGGCTTGTGCTTTAAATTCCATCTCTAATCCCTGAACCATGTGCTATAGTAAAGAAACCGCTGCTGTATCCAAAACATATGAAAAAGGCATCAATTACATCTGAACTGCATCAACTCACACTGCAGGTGCTTCTTGAAATTGCACTGCAAAATGAGTTTAATTTACACTGCATCTGTGTGAACCTAGGCTTACTCCAGGTTTGACTGACATTTGAATAGACCTTTTTTTTACTAACAGGTGTGCTTGCTGTCAGGGCTGTATAAACTGTATGTAGTATACAGCGCTGTGTTCTGGAGGTGGACGGGAAGTTTGTCCTACTCCTTGAATGAACTTGAGAGGGGCTGAACGTTGCTCAGCCATTCAGAAGAAGCTTTGTATTTTCTGAATGAATGCGGGGCTTCCTCTCATTGGCTGAAATTGAAGGGTGGGCAGATGACTTCACTCTCTTCACTTCAGCCAATCAGAGGAAGCCCTGTATTCATTCAGAAAATACAAAGCTTACCCTGAATGGCTAAGCAAAGCTTAGTTTAATTCGATTTTGTTCAGGGACTAGGACGGGAAGTCCCCGTATCGCAGCCGGAGCACAGAGCTGTATACTGTATGTATCCTGTTCGGTCTTCTGACGTCATCAAGTGCAAAACAAAGCCCATAGCCCCACAATGTCTTGGTGAGAAAGCCATGTCAGTCCCCTCCCTCTGCCTCCTGGGATATCCTCCTGGGATATCATATTTTCCAGGAAAAATTACTATTCTCTATTCATAGGATAATGTAAACAGACACAGTGCTAGATCTCTGTCTGCACATGTGCAAGATGTGTGTCGCTTCAAAAGGGGTGTTACCAGCAAAGGTAAATGAGGAAAAGCCCTCAAATTTTCATTGGGTAAGGGAAATTCCTCTTTAACCACCATGCATTGACAGTCAAAAGGTAATTTGGGCTCATTTACAAATGGTCTGGCTCTAGATCTGGATTCTAGATTTAGGTACCCCAACCAGGGGTAACCGGTCCTTTAGGAGTAGCTTCATCAGGGCCAGTGAGCATTACCTATCACATTGTCTCTCTGCATTATAATATTTCTAATTTCTGTGGTTTCCAGCACCTCCCTGATATTTCTTTGAGCAATTAAAACCAGGCAGGGGTCTCTTTTAAGACGGGTTCTAACTCTGTTCCATATATTGGGATCCAGATACCAAAGGAAGCATCTCAGCTTCCCCTTCTTCATAAAACCCAGGCAAACGTAGCATCCTATACCACCAGATGGCTCTCATGGTTAGGTAGGGTGAATGCGTTGAAGATGGATGTCCTCCCTCGCTTTCGATACTTTTTCCAGACAATCCCAAATTGTCTACCCAACATGTATTTTCAGAAACTTCACCAGATGTTCTCCAAGTTTATCTGGAACACAATACATTCTAGAATATGTTATGAGAAGCTATCCCTTCAGAAATTTTGAGGAGAAGCAGGAAACCCTGGATGCCTCCATATACCACAAGAAAAGCAGTACTCACCCGTATCTTCCACCATTCTTCATCTAAGCTCTGGGTTCAACTGGAAAGCCATAGCAACCTTATTGATCTCTGTGCTCTCCCATGGACCTCACCTACCTGCCGTAGGGGCCCATCTTTTTCTAGTGACCTCACTTGCCAGATGATCCATATCTGAGTCCACTTAACATCTACCCTTAGCCTATGTAAGCCTATGGGATCTATGACCCCTCTTTTTTTTGGGGCCCTGGCTTTTCCGGCGCCTCTGCATGTGGCGGGGTTTGGACCCTGGCGAAAGGGAGATCATAGGAGAATCACTCAAGTTCTTCAAGCCGATCGGTCATTAACAACAGCTACTCCTTCTGTGACCCTTTTATGTGACCCAACACAGTGGCTACAGAACCAACAAGCAGTGCCCTGTATTCATGCTATCCCTTCTATACCAGACTCTCGATGACCCTCCAACTCACGTGGTTTCCCAACTTTGTTCTTTACTGTTAAAAGGCTTTTTCTCCTGATCTCCCACCATATATGCAGGTCTGGGAATCAGAGCTTCGCCACACTATTTCTCTTTTGGACTGGCAAAAGGGCTTTATCCTAACTCACAAAATCTCCCTAGTCACTAAGAATCAAGAAAAAGGGTTTAAATTGGTGACCAGATGGTATAGATGCCTATCAACTCTTCAAGACTTGAATTCATCAATACTGGGCACTTGCTGGCATTGCCCTGCATCAAAGGCACCATGCTTCATGTCTGGTGGGACTGCTCCCACGTAAAGAGATTCTGGAAACAAATATTTGAACTATACTATAAACTGATTCTATATACTATTCAACCTTCTCCTGAAGTGGCCCTCCTGTCCATCTTTACTTAGCCATGCTGAAATGTTCCCCATCCCTACTTTCATTCCTTTCCCCTTTTCTAACTTCTGTTATTTTTCAGGTGATTCTTATCCATACATTGTGCAAAACCATCAATAATGTATATCTGATCCCCCAGGCATACCCGTTTTTCAGGAGTATTCCAGGAGTATTCGTGCATTAGTGTACTTTACAAAACTTTACATATCTAACGTAATTACGTATAATGCCAATGTTGATGCCTTGCACCTTTTTTCTCTTTTTCTTGTTTTTTTACAGCTGTTTAACCATTTTGCTGGAGCCCAGAGCCCCAGCAGTAAATCATAAAGCGGAACTAAACCCATCAAATTAACGGTTTTAAAAAGCAGTTATATTCCGGGAATGCCGGGATTGCTAACTGTCACATTTGCTTGTGTCCTCAACCAAACTGTCAAACCATCACATGTCTGGTGTCGTAACTGATCATATGTTCAGCACCATGACAGTTGCAGATCAAACAGAAGCAGCTTCCTTAGCTGTAAAGGAGAACAGGATTTAATCCCAACTTAGGGCTATCAACAGATCGGCCTCTACAAACATTGCAGTGCCTGAAAATCGAGAGCAACTGAGCATTTGCAGAGCAGGGTGAGACAGTGTATTACTGGATTTTAACCCCTTGACACCGGTCACATATATACATTTGCTCAGTGGGTTGACCTTAATACCAAGCGGCTGCATATATGCAGCCCTGTTAAAACAACTAATTGTGCTGAGAGCGTGCTCCCTGCACACTCCCAGCACAGTAGCTGGCAGGGATCAGTAAGCTCCCAATGCATACTTGTAATCAGAAGCTTTCCGATGATGTGACCACTGTGACAGCCAATCGCAGAGGTCACATGTTCTAAATGCTGTCTCTGCCACCCGGCTTTTAGAACGCTTTAGTGCTCTAGAATTTCCTGGAAGAGGGCTGCGCTGACTTTCGACATGATAAAACACAGTGGATCAACACCAGCAGATGACATGGCTACCCAAATCATCACGGACTGTCAAAGTTTCACACTGGACCTCATGCAACTTGGATTCTGTGCCTCTCCTCCATACTCCTGGACCTTGATTTCCAAATGAAATTCAAAATTTTCCACAGTCTGTGATGATTTGGGGAGCCATGTCATCTGCTGGTGTTGGTCCACTGGGTTTTATCAAATCCAAAGTCATTGCAGCCCTCTACCAGGAAATTCTAGAGCACTTCATGCTTCCCTCTGCTGATCAGCTTTATGGAGATGCTGATTTTATTTTAAAGCAGGACTTGGCACCTGCCTAAACTGCCAAACACCAATACCTGGTTTAATAATCATGGTGTCACTGTGCTTGATTGGCCAGAAAACTCGCCTGACCTAAACCCCATAGAGAATCTGTGGGGTATTGTCAAGAGGAAGATAAGAGACACCAGACCCAACAAGGCAGATGAGCTGAAAGCCACTATCAAAGAAACCTGGGCTTCCATAACACCTCAGCAGTGCCACAGGCTGATCTCCTCAATGCCATGCCACATTGATGCAGTAATTCATGCAAAAGAAGCCCTGACCAAGTATTGAGTGCATACTACTGTACAGAGATGTATAGTAACTAAGTAGAACAACTTCACTACTGTACTTAAGTACCGAAAGGCGGTATCTGTACTTTCCTAGAGTAGAATTTTTTTCTCCTACTTCCACTTTTACTTCACTACATTTTTTCAATGATTTCAATACTTCTACTCCGATATTTTTTTTTTTTTGTGCTGCATAGTTACTCGTTACTATTATAAAAATTACCACTGCCAGAACAGTAGATGGCAGGTTTCATGAAGCTCAAAACGTGTATTATCAGCGCATACGATAATAAATACTACTGTATGTATAAATTAAAGCTGCATTTGAAATAATAAAAAACAATATGATGTTCAAACTCTTTAATAACTACATAACACAGTACTTGTACTTTTACTTTCAGTACTCGAGTAGCAATTTTTTTTCAAAACTACTGGTACTTTTACTTTCAATACTTGAGTAGCAAAATTAAAAAAAAAACTACTTGCAATACTTAAGTACAAAAAATGTTGAATACTTTAGTACTTCTACTCAAGTCACTTTTTGATCGAGCACTTCCACTTCTACTCAAGTCACTTTTTGATCGAGCACTTGTACTTTTACTCAAGTATGGGTTTCGAGTACTTTATACAATTCTGCTACTGTACATGAACATACTTTTCAGTAAGCCAACATTTCTGTATTAAAAATCTTTCTTTTTGGTCTTATGAATTATTCAAAATTTCTGAGATTCTGAATTTTGGGGTTTCACTAGCTGTAAGCTATAATCATCAAAATTAAAAGAAAGAAATGCTTAAAATATATCACCCTCCGTGTAACGCAAATATATAAAATATATGAGTTTCACTTTTTGAATTGAATTCCTGACAGAAATTACCTTTTTGATGATATTCTAATTTTATGAGATGCACCTGTATATTCAAATGGAACACACTAAAAGCATATAGAAGCAAACATTTTTCTCAAAAAAAAAAAAAAGCCTTGGGAGGTGGTGAAGTGTGAAATATATGACTTGTGACCTTGAATCGCAAGACTTATGTATTGTATGTGACACCAGCAGTGGTATGTCTTCACTACTGTACATCACTTTACGTCAATAGTGCTCAGAAATAGACCTGGAAAAAATAGATAGTGTGAGCTTACTTTAGGTGATCTACATCACTGGAAAGACAATAAAGTGTGCTTGTCGGATCGCAGTGAGAAATGTCATGGCTGCTTGAAATAAACTGTGGCAAATCTCTCCCTTACTGTTTCTTAGATTCTCTGCCAGCTGTCTGGATTTGCAGGCAAAGTGGTCACCAGCCTGTAAAATGTTTGAAGGCTTTCCTAATTATCCATGTTAGTTTCCGCTTCTGAGGTTTGGCATGCCTTTTTTTTTTCATTCAGTGGTCACCCCGCTGCCCAGAAAGGATCTAAAGACTCAACCATAAAAAGTTTTTCCACTTAAGAGTTTTTTTTTAGTTTTGGTTGAACAACTACCCCCTCCTAGTTTAACAGAACAGGTAATCAGCTGAATGATCAGTAACTTGAAAGCTAAGCTTTGACATGCACCAGCCCATGCCACACTTCTGGGAAGTGGTAAACAGTGGATCACTTTTCAGAGAAGTTTGACAGGCAACAGTGCCTGATGGGCAGTTATAAGGCTGCACTTATGGGAACTGATGAGGCTGCACTAATGAGCCCCGATAGGCACTGATGAGGCAGCACTGATAAGCTGCACTGATGGGGCTGTAATGAGAATCAAGGCACTGATGACCAGTGCCCTTAATATTAGTGTAAACTGTGTGCTGACAGCCTTGCTGGTTATCGGCACTCCTTTCCTCACACGGACACAGTGGGTGAGGAAAGGACTGCCCAAAAACGGCAAGTCTGTTATTAGTACATGTGATCAGCTGTGATTGGACACAGCTGATCACATGGTATAGGGCAGCTGTAATTAGCCCTTTACCCTGATCTGTGATGAGCTGTGTCCGAAGGACACATCGATCACAGATCGCGCACGATGCACAACCCAGGATGCGCGATTCTGGTAGGACGTCTATGGACACCCTATCAGAACTATAATACTACGCTGTAGCTGTCTTTTGGCTATAGCGAGGTATTAAAGTGGTTAATCTTTAACAATAAAACCTGGTAGGTGATTGGTTACTATGCACAACTGCACCAGATTCTGTGTGCACCAGTTTTAGTAAATCATCCCCACTGCCTGTTTTAACCCCGTAAATGCTGCACCACCACAATGCAATCACGTGCATCACATGCAGTTGCAGGGCGGTTGTGGTACGGCCCCAGGGGGTATAATTTTTGCGAATGTGGAAAACCTAGTCCAGCTGCCTGCACAATTTAAGGGGGCGGTTAGGGGAATAAAAACGTGACCAACCCCCTGTTTTTACCTCCCAACTTCAGCTGTAAACCAGCCCAAACTTGCAGTTTACTAAACAGGTGCAAAGTTAGAAGCAATAATGTAAACCCAGTTAATGAAGGCGAAGATCATGCATACACTGCAGAATAGTGAAAAATAAAATTCAGATTCAGAGTCTGAATATGAAAATTGCACAAACTTGGGCACTTTACAGCAATGTCTCTGTGGCTCAGTCAGGGTAAAATCAGACATCCCAAGTCTCCTGCGACTTGCGGTAGTCTCCCGCCTTTGGCCGGCGGCTCACGGACACCCGCAAGTGCCGTGCGATCTCCCGGCTGCCACGGGAAACTTAGGATGTCTGCATTCAGTGACAGAGCCACTGCTTCCTGTATAGTTCCGGCCCTGTCACAGGCTGAGTGATATGAAATGCACTCCGCCTGTGACAGGAGCCATACAGGAAGCAGCGGCTCTGCTCTCTACTGCAGCCGCTGCTTCCTCCAGCAGTACCCGCATGACCAGCATTACCCGCCAGCAGTGCCAGCAGTACCCACCAGCATTACCCACCAGCATTACTCGCCAGCATTATCCGCCAGCAGTAACCACCAGCATTACCAGCCAGCTGTAACTGCCAGAAGTACCCACCAGCAGTAAATGCGAGCAGTAATCGCCAGCATTACCCACCAGCAGTAACCACAAGCAGTAACCGCCAGCAGTAACCGTCAGCACTACCTGCCAGCAGTACCCACCAGCAGTACCCGCAGCAGTAACCGCCAGCATTACCCACCAACAGTAACCACCAGCAGTAATTGCCAGCAGTACCCACCAGCAGTAACCGCCAGCAGTAACCACACCAGCAGTAACTGCCAGCAGTAACCGCCAGCAGTCTGCAAAATAAGTAGAAAAGGTATGTGCATTAGCGTGTGTAAATTGTTGCAATATGTTTTTTTGGTTTTTTTTCAAAAATGTTTTTTTTTATAACTAGTTGTGTTTTGTCATATGTCATGTCCTTGTTCATACATGTATGAATAAGGACATGAAATTTTCTGGCTGCCTCAGTCATATGTGCTAGGGGTGCAACTATCCCCCAGCACATAACTGTAAATATCCCAGCATGTGTAGTGTTTCTGACTCCTACCACCATGACCACTTCAAATCAGTGAAGTGGTCGTGGTGGTTAGAGTGTTCCTTTAATATCTCTCAGAAGTAAACCTCTGTATACCGATTCCATTTCATTTGATCATCCTCTAGTTGTGTTAAATTAGTGGGGGGGGGGGGGGCACAGGGGAGTGCCACCTCCCTGAAATTAGTTTGCCACCTCCCTGAAATTAGTTTGCCACCTCCCTGAAATTAGTTTTTGCAGGTTGGGATGCCTGTAAAATAGCTGCATAGTATAGTGTCTACTGTATAAGGCTCTATGACAGAGAGTCAAGCTAAGGATCACTACATCAGTAAAGCAGTTCTGAAAACAAACCTCAACTTGTAATTATCCCTCTCATTGAAGTTCAGATTGAAGTTCAGATTAGCTCTAGTAACACAGGTTAACATGCCTGCATGTCAGTTCCAACAATGGAGAGCCTCTCACCTGGCTGCAGATGTCTTACTCAGCTGCCTTGGCTTTATCAGGTGTGACCTCTCTGAGCTCTTCAGGGAGACAAGCTGATGAATTTATACTCCCTGGTCAAATTCAGGAACTCAGAGAGTCTGTGAAATGACATTAAGGGGCCTGTGCCTGCATCAGAGCATAGTAAGGAAATGGGTACTTCACTATATTATTCAAAATCTTTTGTGACAATGTCTCTGCACCCCAATTGGTTTTTGTCACCTGATATTGCCAAAAGCAATTATATGGCTAAACCATCATATCTTTTTTGGTAACCTGGTACCTCTGAAGCATTTTTTGTCTGACTGGAAAAAAATGATTGAATAAAAGGAATATTCCCAAAAGATTTCAAATATTTTCCCCAAATTAGGACCAGCACTAAAGATTCCTGCTCCATACATAACCATGCCGCTTAGGCTAAGACTCCATTCACACTAGCGCGACTTGTCAGGCGACTTGGTCGCCTGACAAGTCGCGGTCGGTCGCCCGCCATTGAATAGTACAGGACCCGTTCTAATAGGAGCGACACAAGTCGTTCCGACTTGGAAAAAGGGTCCTGTACTACTTTGGGGTGACCTGGAGGCGACTTGCATTGACTTCAATTATATGAAGTCAGTGCAAGTCGCGCCGAGGTCGCGGTGCACAGCGTGCACCGCGACTTCACAGGTCGCCCCAGCAAGTCGTGTCACCGCAGTCTGAACGGGGTCTCAAGCATGTTCATGTCATTAACTGTTTATCTAAAAACAAAACTTTTTGTTATGGAAGAGTGTCAGGAAGAGTGTCAGGTTTTTATTGCCATCTGTGTCCCCACTAGGGAGATTCACCATCTCTATTTGTCCTGGTGACCATTATCAGACAGCTGCACAGAAAGTAATGGGAAATCCCCATTGTCACCAGGATATTAGGAGGAGAAATGTACCAATGGGGACATGTGTTGCAGTGGCAGCTGTGTGAGAGACAATTTGAAGAGAATTTCTCTTGCTTCCTGTGATTTCTAAGAGTCAGGAAGTGAGGGAAAATCTACCCACTCGGACAGAGGCTGCAATAAAACAAAGCAGGGGTTTTAACCCTTTCTGAACTTCTCTTATTTGCTTCCTTTTGGTCTGTAAAATATACCATTTGAAGTTTGTGTTTTATCTGTTCAATAAGTGCAAACAATACACGTTGATCCTACCAGAAATCCTGCCAGCTGTTATTATGCGCATTGTTCCCAGTTCTCCCCGTGAACTACAGAACACCTTCTCCCATATTACAGAGTGTTACAGTAAAGGGAGTGCCAAGTTGTAAAGCCCTGAAGATTAGGGGTTAAAGGGGGCGCCAGGAAGGGCCCTGAAGTTGCTCAGCAGTGCAGGCTACTGTTAAAGTCAGCTACCTCAGAAAAGGAGTGCCTTAGGAAGCTAATAGGATCCTTTCACAGTCAAAGGTGAAATTCAGTAAGCGGCCTAGCCATAACTAGCTCAATCGACGTTAACCAGCGCTAGTCAGCGTTAACCAGAGTCAGTCAGCGTTAACCAGCGTCAGTCAGCATTTTTTGTACAGTCCCTGCCTTTTTGTGCATGGTTCAGTTTTTGGAGTATCCCACTCATCCCTTTTCCTATCCAAGTTACAAATAAAAACACAAAAACCAAAGAAACTGGACTTGTCCTTGTCTGAGGTAAAAACACTTGGGAACAGTGATGATAGTAACTGCGTTAAAGTAAACAGCGTTACTTAACGCAGTTACTTTAGAGGGTAACAAGTAATCTAACTGATTACTCTTCCTCTCATGGTAACGCCATTCCCATTACTTGAGCGGCGTTACCACAATTACATCTACCGCCACTAGATGGCAGTAGTGTAATTCCTCCTCTCCTCTATGACTGGGTGCCGACGAGAGAGGAAGAGACTAGGAGAGAGTGGCAGTCAGAGTGCGGAGTACAGCGCTCCAGGCCCAGGCCATGAGGAGGGTAGAGGCCATATAATTAAATTTAATATAAAATTAAATATATAGTCCAGGCAGTCCACCACCGCACCGCCACAGTCGTCACAGGCACAGCCAGCCAAAAGAGAGAGGCAGCACAGGCAGACAGACAGGCCTGGAGGACGGAGCCAGATGGACCCCAGGTCACACCACCAGCAGCCAGCCAGTCAGCACTGCAGCAGCAGCACAGGTACCAAAAAAAACAAAAAAAAAACAAAATACGGTTACTCACAGACTCAGTGTCAGATTTGTCCGTTTCAATATCGCAGTCCCGCTAAAAATCACTGATCGTCACCATTATTAGTAAAAACAATAACTAAAATAAAGTCCATAATACCATCCCATAGTTTTTAGACGCTATAACTTTTGCACAAACCAATCAAAATACAATAATAATAATACATATAAGGATTTTTTTTTTACCAAAAATATGTAGCAGGATATATATTGGCCTAAATTGCTAAAAAAAATTGATTTTTAAAACATTTTTTTTTTTATTGGAAATGTTTTTTAGCAGAAAGCAAAAAACATTTTTTTTTTTTTCAAAATTTTCAGTCATTTTTCTGTTTATAGCGCAAAAAATAACATGACATATTTCCAAGTGTGTTTACCTTAGACAAGGACCAGTCTAGTTTCTTTGGTTTTTAGGTTTTATTAGGAACTTGGATAGGAGAAGGGATGAGTGGGATACTCCAACTGAACTGAACTATGCACAATAGGCAGGGATGGTCTGAAAAATGCTGATTAACGCTGGTTAACGCTGAGTAACATTGAGTTAAGCTAGTCACGGGTAGGCCGCTATTTCACTTGACACTTGGCTGTGAAAAGAGTCACTTGAGCTTCCTGAGGTAATCCTTTACTAAAGCAAGCTATTCCTTGATAAAGACTGTACTGCTGAAGAACTTTAGGGCCCTTCCTGGCACACTTTTACTTCCTTATCTTTAGGGCTTAACAACTTGGCACCCCCTTTACTGTAACATACTGGGTTAACCGGCTTCTTGATCCTTTTGACCTCTCTGGAGTGGTCCCCTCTCTTAGGCAGACCCCTGGGCCATGGACATCCACAGAACTTTTTTCAGGGGGGGGGGGGCATTATTTTAAGGTCACCCATGCTCTGCCCCTTTTCAACAATGTCATGAAGGGGAGAAGCATAGTCGTTATATTTATTTTGAGTATTTATTTTTAAAGAGCAAACAGCAGCATTTATTTTTAAAGCATTTGTTAACCAAAAAAAAAAAAAAAAATGGATCCTGTTCCCTTAAAGCATGTTATACAGCACAGTGCTTTGCTGTGTAATTTGGCCCCTTCTATCACTTAAAATACCTGGCTGAATCTGCCTGGCTATGTCCTCCCCTCTGTAAACTGACCATGGTATACCATGGCTGCTGAGTCCTGACGCTGGTCAGTTTACGTGCCTCAGTCATCCGCAGCCCTCCTGTCCTCCTCCTGCCAATCTTCGGCCCAGCCCACTGCAGGCAGCTGTCAGACGGGGAGAGGAGAGAGCCGACGGGTCACATGAGTGGCGCTCGGCCCTCTGAATACTGGTAAAAAACGGCTTATTTTTTTAAAACACATACACAGACACACAGGATTATTAAACAGACCAGACAGGATGGTATAAAGTGGCTTAACAACCACTTAAAAGGGGAAGTTGATATTCCAGGGGGGGGGGGGCATGTGTCCGCCCCCTTGCCCCTACCTGCGGACGCCCATGCCCTGGGCAGATTCTTAAGTACTCATGATACTGTTTTTCCAGAAGTCTTCTGCCCAGCAGCTCCACTTGGTCAGCACACTGGATCCTTTCAGCACAGCTCAACCCCTGGTCCCTAGGTCGACTGCCAGGATCACCTTCCTCACTTCAGCAGGAGGAGAGACAGCCGTCCACCTCCTCCTGGGACTTTGCTCCCGCCAAAAGACCCTCTGCCTCAGATGGTCTCTGCTTTTTATTTTCAATCTCATGATGCACCTCTCGAGGTGCCAACTCACTGGGACGGTTACAAAAGCCTGTGTATCATTGGCCAGGTTTCCTCCACTGTCCAAAAGGCCTCCCTATTGGACGCAGTGGGCACACTCCCTCAGACCAGATGAATACACACTGAGCAGGCCTAACTAAAGATCAAACTCCTCTGATAAGCAGATGAAGCAATTATGGTTTTCCTGCTGCATTCCTGTTAAGCAGAAAATGTCAAACTATATCTTCTATCTAGCACCTGACTAGGAGGGTGCTACAGGTGCATCCTGGGATAGGGTATAAAAGCAAGGAGCACATGTGGCAGGGGGCGGGAAGCCAAGTCCCAGAAGGGGGGTGATGGCTGTCTCCTCTTCTGAAGGTGTGGAAGGTGGTCACAGGCAGTCGACCTAGTGGACCAACAAAGTGTGGCTGAACTCAGAGGTCAAGTGGAAGCTGACTGAGGAGGTGAAGGCAGAGCAACTCTGGAAAAACAGTGTCCGTGAGTACAGGGAAGCTTGCTGAACAGTCCAGGGAGGGGACCATTCCAGTGGCTAGAGTCAACGAACGGGAGTCAGTATACAGGCAGTGAGAGTAAAGGGGGTTCCAAGTTATTAACCCCTGAAGAGTATATTAAAGCGGGAACAGTTAATCTATCTTTACTTCAGTTATGTTATAGAAAAAGTGCGCTGGATAGATAAAGTAAAGCTGCAAACCTTAGAAAAAGATTGAAATAATGAAAAATGAAAGAGCAGGTGCGCTAAACTTATGAGGATCAACCCCTTCGGGTTGAAATGAACCAATAACGTGATTCAAATAATTATTGGATAGAACCAATAGTGATACAAAAGTGACGTGGTATCGAAATGATTAGATAGAACCAGAGATGTATAGTAACGAAGTAGAACTACTTAAGTACTGTACTTAAGTACCGAAATGCGGTATCTGTACTTTCCTAGAGTAGAATTTTTTTCTCCTACTTCTACTTTTACTTCACTACATTTTTTCGATGATTTCGATACTTCTACTCAAGTATTTTTTTTTTGTGCTGCATAGTTACTCGTTACTTTTAAAAAAATTACCACTGCCAGAACAGTAGATGCCAGGTTGCATAAAGCTCAAAAAAATGTGTATAATGTCATTTGTAAATCAGCGCATAAGAAAATAAAGGCTGTGTATAATAAAAGCTGCTATACCAAATCTTTCCAATAAAAAGAAAATATGAAACAAACAAATAAATGGTGCTACAGCGCTTAAAGTGCATCAAGAAACTACTAACAAACACAGGTTAATCATTTGAATAAATCATTTGAAATAATAAAAACAATATGATGTTCATACTTTTGACTTCTTTCTTTAATAACTACATAACACAGTACTTGTACTTCTACTTTCAGTACTTGAGTAGAATTTTTTTTTCAAAACTACTGGTACTTTTTACTTTTAGTACTTAAGTAGCAAATTTTTTGAAAAAACTACTTGCAATACTTAAGTAAAAAAAATGTTGAATACTTTAGTACTTCTACTTAAGTAACTTTTTCTGCGAGCACTTCCACTTCTACTCAAGTAATTTTTTGATCGAGCACTTGTACTTTTACTCAAGTAGAAATTTTGAGTACTTTATACAAGTCTGGATAGAACCAATAATAAGTGCCACAGTGCATATCAAAAATATAACTGATGTGCTAATAAATCAAATGAAACAGTGCATATATGAATCACACATACATGTACATAAATGACAAAAAGTATAACAATATAGGTAAAGTGCAGTCCAATCCAAACAGAGTCCGTGTTGTAATGTGATATAAATGACTCCTCAGTGTCAAATTCACAGCAACTAGAGTGCAGGTGATCCCACCACCATATCTGGATTGGATCCTTACCAGAGAATGGAAATGTAAGGGTGTATAGATAACAAAATCCAGATGAAAGAGATTACCCAAATAGGATACCAGCTGTAAAACACCACTCAGAAGGGAGGATGAGCCTCTTACCAAATGGCTAATGGAATAGAGCTATTCACACACTCTCCTGAGGATGAATGGTCTCCTTTCGTGGTAACCTGGGTCTGGATATGTCCCCTCTGGTGCCTTTGAGTGTCTCCCAGTGTTCCAAAAAATAAAAGATCGTACAATAGTGCAGTACCTTTCGGCTATTTATTTATAAATAATAAGGTTGCACTTACATAGAATGTCTTTTTCTGAACATCAAGACTGGACCATAGAGAGGTAACCGCGGCCGCCTGCAGCGCGGTCCGCTGCGATGAGTGATGATGATGTGGCGCTCCTTTCTGACGCGTTTCCTCCAAAAGTGGACGTCAACGGAGATAGCGATGAGTGATGACGATGTGGCGCTCCTTTCTGACGCGTTTCCTCCAAAAGCGGACGTCAACGGAGATAGATCTCCTATCTCCGTTGACGTCCGCTTTTGGAGGAAACGTGTCAGAAAGGAGCGCCACATCGTCATCACTCATCGCCGCGGACCGCGCTGCAGGCGGCCGCGGTTACCTCTCTATGGTCCAGTCTTGATGTTCAGAAAAAGACATTCTATGTAAGTGCAACCTTATTATTTATAAATAAATAGCCGAAAGGTACTGCACTATTGTACGATCTTTTATTTTTTGGAACATCGGGAGACACTCAAAGGCACCAGAGGGGACATATCCAGACCCAGGTTACCACGAAAGGAGACCATTCATCCTCAGGAGAGTGTGTGAATAGCTCTATTCCATTAGCCATTTGGTAAGAGGCTCATCCTCCCTTCTGAGTGGTGTTTTACAGCCGGTATCCTATTTGGGTAATCTCTTTCATCTGGATTTTGTTATCTATATGCCCTTACATTTCCATTCTCTGGTAAGGAGCCAATCCAGATATGGTGGTGGGATCACCTGCACCCTAGTTTCTGTGAATTTGACACTGAGGAGTCATTTATATCACATTACAACACGGACTCTGTTTGGATTGGACTGCACTTTACCTATATTGTTATACTTTTTGTCATTTATGTAAAAGTTTGATTCATATATGCACTGTTTCATTTGATTTATTAGCACATCAGTTATATTTTTGATATGCACTGTGGCACTTAATATTGGTTCTATCTAATAATTTGGATACCACGTCACTTTTGTATCACTATTGGTTCTATCCAATAATTATTTGAATCACGTTATTGGTTCATTTCAACACGAAGGGGTTGATCCTCATAAGTATAGCGCACCTGCTCTTTCATTTTTCATCTTCACTTCAGTGGCAAGGTGAAACTGTGGCCTTGCTGCATTCTACAGTAAGTTGTCCTCAGGATTTGAGCATAGTTAACGTTGGAGTATCCCACTCATCCCTTCTCCTATCCCAGTTCTGAAAAAAACATAAAAAACAAATCCCCTGGAATGATCATTGACTGAGCCAAGGACTGAATTTGATGTTCATCTGCTTTCAGCTGCTAGGGGTAACCCAGGGGAAGCCAAGAAGTGTAATTCTCAGCTGCTCTCTAGGGGGCAGTGTTACACTTGTAAAAACCTGTGCGAGGTGTAGCTGTGTGAGGTGTACACACTGTTTAATTTTTTTTATTTTTTGTTAAATTTATTTGACTTTTCACATCCAGTGCACTACGGAAAGATGCAGCATGTCTGCATTTTTCTGCACTGCACCATACGTCACCCCAATGTTGTGATGAGAACAATAGTTTTCTATGTGCCTTAGCAGTAATCTGCATTTTTCTTGTGCAGAAAAAAGCAGGCCACCGCTTCTAGCATGACTGTAATTTAGATGGTTTTATCTCAGCAGCTGTTTTTCTGGAATTCTGAGAACATTGCCTGATGATACAGACAGCCTCTAGAGGGAGACTGTAAAAATATGCATATGTAAGGCAACAGTAAAGACAAGGAACTGCAAACCTTTTTTAGACTCTAACATCACATTAACCACTTCCAGCCCAGGTCTATTCTGGCACTTCTCTCCTACATGTAAAAATCATCTTTTTGTTTGCTAGAAAATTACTCAGAACTCCCAAACATTATGTATATTTGTTTAGCAGAGACCCTAGGGAAAAAAATGTCTGTTGTCATCTTTTAATGTCACACGGTATTTGCGCAGCAATTTTTCAAATGCGATTTAAAAAAAAAAAAAAAATGAATAAATTAAAAAAACAAAACACTAATGGTAGCTCAATTTTTTGCTATAATATGAAAGATGATGTTACGCAGAGTAAATAGATACCTACCATGTTAAGCCTTACAATTGCTCACACCCATGGAATGGTGCAAAACTTCGGTACTTAAAATTCTCCATAGGCTATGCTTTAAAATTCTTTACAGTTTACAAGTTTAGAGTTACAAAGGAGGTCTTGCATTAGGATTATTGCTCTTGCTTTAATGTTCATGGCCATACCTCACATGTGTGATTTAAACACTGTTTACATATGCAGGCGCAATCTATGTATGCGTTCACTTCTGCGTGCTGCACTCAGGGACGGGGGCACTTTAAATTTTTTATTTGTTTATTGTTGATTTTATTTTTTTTATGATTAATATTATTATTTTTACATTTTGCCTTTTTTTATCATTTTTATTACTATTACAATGTAAACATCCCATGTAATAGGAATAGGGCATGACAGGTCATCTTTATGGAGACATCTAAGTCCCCAGATCTCTTCTCTATGCTGGAAAGCCTGAGAAAAAGAAAAACGATTCATGGCTTTCCAGCTAAAAAAAAAAACAGCAGTGTTTACATCTGCCGACACTGGAAATGATGTCATGATGCCGCTTGCGGCCTTCGAGAGTAATAAAGACTGCCGGGGACCATCTGGTCCATGATCAGCTCTATGGTAAACAGCCGCGGTTATGATTGCTTTTACATAAGAGGGAATTGTCAGCTGGAAAAAACAATATTTGAATGAAGCCTGCAGCTGCAGGCATCATTCGGATATCTCCACTTCAACCTAAGGACGTCATAAGACGAGCACCTAAGGTTAACTGGATTACGTTTAGGTAAAAGTTACTACATATTATATTATAATATATGTATATTAACTCAAATGCTGTGTATTTTTTGTAAATTCAATGTTTATTGAGGAGATAAAGGCATACAAGTCAACAAAGGCAGTGAATTGAAATACAGCCGAACAACAAGAAAACAGCGTAACATGAGGCGTAAATCAAATGCTGTGTATTTTAAAACATATACTAGTTTTCTTTAAATTGATTGTAAAGTCAAACATTTTTTTAATAATGAACATCATATACAGTACTTACCTTTTCTGTGCAATGCAAAAATGATCCCCCCTACAAATCGGGACTTTAAGGGCAGAGAAGACACTAAGGACATCAATCTCATAAAAAATATTGCATTTAATAAATAACATTAAAAACATAGAAAACATATTATGTAGACACAGATACCAAAATGATTGATTGCAAAACAAATAAAATATTTTACCACAATGGGTATGTACATTATCTCACAAAAGTGAGTACACCCTACACATTTTTGTAAATATTTTATTCTATTTTTTAACACTGAAGAACTGACACTTTGCTACAATGTTAAGTTGTGGATATACAGCTTGTATAACAGTGTAAATTTGTTGTCCCCTAACAACACACAGCCATTAATGTCTAAACTCAATAAAAGGCTTTATTAATGTAACATTAAAAAATGGCTACTCACAGAGTATCTTAGATAAAAGTATATCATATCAAGCTAGATTGCTCAAATGTCCGGGTTAGTCCATGTAATCGTCCATAACCGATGAGATAACAGAGCTCTGAGGAAGAGGCTAGGTCTCGAAACGCGTCAACCCGGACATTTGAGCAATCTAGCTTGATATGATATACTTTTATCTACGTCTGTGAGTAGCCATTTTTTAATGTTACATTAATAAAGCCTTTTATTGAGGATAATGCGCTAGGTCGGTGCGCCCTTTTTTTTTTTTGTTTTCTTTGCTTTTAGTACCGGTGGACTACCCCAGTCCGATATGGGCAGCAAGACCTTAGCCATCTGAGAAGCCAGTTGTGAGTCCCGTGAGGAGTGTGGTCGAGGGGTTTGGATACCAAGCGCAGGAGAAGGGTGGTCACACCTTATTGTTTTTTGGATTAATGTTGGATTAATGTCGAAACCGCTGGCAACAAAAGTGAGTACTCCCCTAAGTCAAAATATCCAAATTGGGCCCAAAGTGTCAATATTTTGTGTGGCCACCATTATTTTCCAGCACTGCCTTAACCCTCTTGGGCATGGAGTTCACCAGAGCTTCACAGGTTGCCGACAGCCATGCAGACCAATTTGATGCAGTGTGCGGGGTATGGTCTGAGCACTGACAGGCTGGCCCCCCCACACCTTCAACCTCTGCAGTAATGTTGGCAGCACTCACAAGTCTATTTCCCAAAGATAACCTCTGGATATCACGTTGAGCATGTGCACTCAACTCCTTTGGTCGACCATGGAGAGGCCTGTTCTGAGTGGAACCAGTCCTGTTAAACCACTGTATGGTCTTGGCCACCGTGCTACAGCTCAGTTCCAGGGTCTTGGCAATATTCTTATAGCCTAGGCCATCTTTATGTAGAGCAATAATTCTTTTTTTCAGATCCTCAGAGAGTTCTTTGCCATGAGGTGCCATGTTGAACTCCCAGTAACCAGTATGAGAAAATGAGAGCGATAACACCAAATTTAACACACTTTCTCCCTATTCACACCTGAGACCTTGTAAAGCTAACAATGTTGCATGACATCGGGGAGGGAAAATGGCTAATTGGGCCAAATTTGGACATTGTCTCTTAGGGGTGTACTCACTTTTGTTGCCAGTAGTTTAGACATGAATGGCTGTGTGTTGAGTTATTTTGAGGGGACAGACAATTTACACTGTTATACAAGCTGTACACCCACTACTTTACGTTGTAGCAAAGTGTCATTTCTTCAGTGTTGTCACATGAAAAGATATAATAAAATATTTACAAAAATGTGAGGGGTGTACTCACTTTTGTGTGATACTGTATGTGGAATTACACATCCTAATGGTTAAAGGTAAAGATAATGCACTTGTTTCCATAGCACCCAACACGTTTCAGGTTCATACCCTTCATCAGGGGTCATTTGTAGGGCGGATCATTTTTGCTTTGATGCTATGGGATGTTGGCAGTTAGACACTAGACTCTCTAATGGTGAGCTATCACTATACTTTTCTGTGCAATGGAAATGCACAGAGCAGCCTTGAACCTCCTGTTCTCAGGTCCCCCGCCATCGCTCTTCTTCATTGGTGCTTCCTATGAGGGCACTTGTGCGGTCTTGATCCTGAGCTATGTTGCCTACATCCATAGACACAGACCGTGTGGCTCGACCCCACCTCCTGTTCCCTCATCACTGAATTTAACTGACAGCAGCGGGACCCCATAATAATGTAAAGAATGTTTAGGTTTTAGAACCACTTTAACCACTTAAGCCCCGGAAGATTTTACCCCCTTCCTGACCAGGGCCTATTTTGCAATTCGGCACTGCGTGACTTTAACGTACAATTACGCGGTCGTGCGACACTGTACCTAAACGAATTTGACGTTCTTTTTTTCCCACAAACAGAGCTTTCTTTTGGTGGTATTTGATCACCTGTGCGATTTTTTGATCATGCGCTATAAACAAAAAAAGAGCGTCAATTTTGCAAAAATAACAATATTTTTCACATTTTTTAATATGAAATTCCCAAAAAAAAAATGTAAAAATCAAAATTTTTTAACATTTCAAGCCAATTTGTTTTATGCTACATATTTTTGGTAAAAAAAAATCGCAAAAAACGTATTTTGATTGGTTTGCGCAAAAGTTATTGCGTTTACTATCTAAGGGAAAGGTTTTTGTCATTTTTTTTGTTTTATTTTTTAACGCCTAATGGCGGCGATCTGCGATTTTTTTTGCGGGACTGCGACATTGTGGCGGACAGATCGGACCCTTGACTGACATTTTTGACACTTTTGGGGGTACCAGTGACATTACTACAGTAATCAGTGCTATACATATGCACTGTTACTGCAAAATGACACTGGTAGTGAAGGGGTTAACTTTATTTGAGAGGGAGGGGTGGTGTGTGTCCCTAGGGGCATAATTCTTACTGTGATTGGCTGTGGCTTGAAGTGTAGGAACAGTGATCAATGGTCCTACATAGTAGAACCGTATGATCACTGTTTTTACACAGGGGAGAATGACAGGCGGCTTGTTTACATCAGCCGCCTGCCTTTCTCCCGCTGTCACGGACGATTGCGAGTGCCCGGCGGACTTCGGGGTCCGCCAGGCACACGCGCGGGGGGGGGGGGGGGGGCGGGGTCCATGACCGAGCGGGAGCGCTCTTCCGGCGGCGCGCGCTCGCTCCCCAGAGCCTTACAGGCTAGTGACGTACCCAAAAGTCACTTTGCCTGTGAGGGGCTGACTGCTGCAGTATATGTACTTGCGGCGGTCGGCAAGTGGTTAAAAAGCAGAATGGCAAAATAATAGATATATTTTTAGACAACGGTTTCTTGGTATGTGACCTTCAGCATATAGTTTTACATTCAAAATGAATGCTGCTAATTAGCCGTCAAGGTCACAGCTGGTTGGTTCATTTGCTCAGCAGTTTCAGCTCTGGGTGTTGAATCCCTGCCTGGCCATTTTGTAAGCATTTCAGATATTTATGTCGGGTGCCTTAGATGACATATGTCAGCCTGGGAGGTTACTGGGAACCTGGCAGCTGGGACTGTTATCTGTCGCATTTTGAAAAAACGCATTTTTATGGAGAAGTTGTAGATCAGAGCCTGTCAGCAGGGACCTATGAGTCATGCTGGGACTTATATTTCTACAGAAGAAGGAGCTACAAGTCTCTAGAGAAGCTGTATGAACTGGTCTTTTGGGATCCCATTGTATTGTGGTGTATAGGGGATTACAGTGGGATTATTATTCTTTATTTTGCAATTCGATTATAAGAGTGTGCAATATCACATCAGCCCTGAATTCAAATGTGAATTAATCATTAAAGATTGTTTGGTATAACTGGCTGGTTGTAGTAAGTCATCTTTAACTGAACTTGTTCTGTAATGTTAAAGACTTATCTAAGTGGTTCCTTCGGTTCAGTGAACGTTGAGAAGATATCCCAGCATATATAGGCATTTTAGTCACCTTAATCCAATTAACATTGTGTCATTAAATATGTTAAAAAACAATTCCAGGTATGGATTATTTTACATACTGACAAACAACTCAACATATCAGAGTCCAAAGTATGCACAACGTATTCTGGTCACTGAGACTAGTCCCAGCAAGCTGGAGGACCATCCAGATGGCTAAACCATTAAGTTGTTTGTCAGTATATTTCCTTTTACTACATTATTAAAGATACTGTACCACTTGGGCAATGCACAAAGCTGGTGCGTCCTCTTTGTTTTTCAGTGTTTCTACTGGCAGCAAAGCTTGTGCTTGTATTGGAAACATCAAGGACCTGTGATCCATCCTCCACCACTACACTGTTCTTGAGTGAAGGAGATTGTTGTTGTTCTTTCGGATAATTTAACATACCAGCTTGAATCAATGTCTTATACATACGCCATACCTGTGGCATCCCTCTAGAAGTTGGAAATCACTTTAGTAGACACCGCTACTCCAGTGATCTCCACTATCTTCCATGTTCCATGCCAAGAGGCTGCCTTAGTGCAATGTGAACACAGGAGGTCAGGCACTTGGCATGGGCCAATCATTCTCTCAACAATGAAAGGCAGATTTCTCCTCGATACAGGGGTGTAACTACAGGAGTTGCAATTGCAACCAGGCCCCGTGCTCCAGGGGGCCTGTGCGGCTCCCCTGTACACCTGGATAGGGGGGGCGGTGGTTGCAGCATGTAGAGAAATCACGTACCTCCTTTTTCCTCCTGTAGCTGCAGGAGGAAAATGGAGGAGATTGGTTCCTCTGTATGCTGCCCCCGCCGCTCCTCCTATCCTGTTCACTTGTGTTCTGCTGTTTCTGGGCCCCTGTGTGCCCCCCTGGTCCCCCCCCCCCACTGTGCTGCCAGCTTCCTCCCTCCCCTCTCCTGCCGGCTGCTGTAAATATGTAATTTACCAGCTTCTTCCTTTTCCGAATGGACAGAGTCCTAGTCAATGACATTGTAAAAAAATAAAAAAAGATGACAAAAAATAAAAACTACTGACACCAGTGGGTGAACTTCCAGGATCGCAAAGATCACACTTGCGACCGGGCCCTGGCATTCCACCACCATGTGGAGGCCCCAGGGTCTCAGGAAGGGGGCCCTCTGCAGAACTTGTGAAAGGGTCCCACTGCGGGACTGCAATAAAGGGCCCCGAAATGAAAGTAAAGGGCCCCAGGATCAGTGGGAAGAGCCCCAGGCTTGAAGTTAAGGGCCCCAGCCAGGTTTCATGCACCAGGGCCCTGAAGGTTCTAGTTATGCCTCTACCTCTATAGTTAAAGTAAATTAGTCATCACATCAATAAAGTGGTAGTAAACCGCCAAAAAATAAAAAAAACAAAAAGAAAATGCCCCCCCCCCCTGCAGGTTTATCCCATAATGTACCAGTATGTATCCCATACTACCACATTATGACAAACTTAAAGTGATACTAAACACACACTGTTTAATTTACATCATCCATTTTATTTCTGTATGTGGATGATGGCACTGTAATTATTTTAATAAAAAAATATTTCAAAACACAAAAAAAATTGTACCTTTTTTTTCTAATCGATATACAGCTGTCACATGACCCAGCTCTTTCCCAGCCTGGGAAACATAAGCAGGAAGAGCTTCTCGTCCTCTGCTGCTGGTCACATGTTAAAAAAAAAAAAAAAAAATTAAACAGCCTTTGGAATACAGAGTAAAATAAAAACTATCAATAAACTGTTTTATATTGCCATACAAATATATATTTGAAATGACATCTTTATTATTCTGTGGAAATAAAATGATTTCTGTCAGTCGTAGGGTGTGTCACTCCTCTCCAGGAGTGTCTTAGAATAACAGGGAGGTGAAGCCTCCATCAATCAAGGTGTAATACCCACACCCATTGTGTTTAGCTAGTTAGTGGGCATGAAGGAGAAGGGAGTGGGCTGTCATTTACCACTGTGTATTCGTCCACATGTGTGACTCTATAGTCACATGGGCTGCTCAGATGTGGTAGGAAATGCTCCGCATAGAAACAAACTGAAAACTGAGCATATTCAGAAGCTGCCAACACTTCTGTAAAATCCCAAACTGCATTAGGAACATGATCAAAAGGGGGCCATAGAGAACAGCATGATGAACCAGAATTTTTGCAGAATACCGAAAATGAATCTCATAGTGACTGAGTGAGTATGAACAGCAGGTAATGCACCATTTATTGAATTTTTTTTAAGTTGTGAGTTTAGTAACACTTTAACTGCAGCCTCCAGCGCAGCGCTGCCATGGCTCCCGTAGCTCTTCCATCAGCAATCCACTGCATACTCTATGCCCTGAATGCAGAGCATCACATCATTGGCTATTGTGATATTCATTGTACCTACAGGTAAGCCTGATTGTAAGCTTACCTGTAGGTACAAGTTATAATAGGAACTTAAATCTTGTAAAACTTACTAGTTCTTATCAAGATGGGATTCCGGCTGACACTTCTATTCTCTGGCCCATTAGCTGCTAATAGAGGCCCTATTTATAAGGCTTGTGTGAACTCACTGGAGGATCCTCCACCCTTCAGCGGGCCAGTCTGAGCCCATGCACAAGGTTGGTTAAACCCTAAATACAACCTTGTCTATATGTATGCATATAATTATCATTGACATTACATAAACCATTCCATTGTGTATTGCAGCAGACACAGTGAGAAGCTTGCCAAACATGTGGCTTTCAATAATCATGCAGGTGACAGATTGGAATTATTATGAAAGAGAACCTGACAAAGAAATTATTGTGAAACCTTTTACAATGATCTCACCGGAGTTATAGATATGATTTTTGAGGACATGAAGAATGATTATATCACTTGTGTCTAGTGTTGATTATATAGAGCAATTTAAACCCTACTGCCAATTATAAGTCAGCATTTATGTACATATCGATGAGCCA
The DNA here is from genome assembly GCF_965119305.1 of Pelophylax lessonae. Classification (NCBI taxonomy): domain Eukaryota; kingdom Metazoa; phylum Chordata; class Amphibia; order Anura; family Ranidae; genus Pelophylax; species Pelophylax lessonae. Next base: position 479,065,229 of record NC_138771.1, on the reverse strand, counting down.
TTAATACAATTTTATTTTTTCTAAATACGTGAAAGTAGGTGTTACTACCTCCCAATGTTATAATGAGGCTTTTATCATAGCTGATTCCCCATCCACACAATCTGTATAAGCATGGAAAATCTGGTAATCTGGTGTATACTCTGCAATGTTGTGTTTATTGGAAGGCAACAAATGACAGCTACAAATGTCAGTGCGCTTCAGCCAAACTGGCCTTTTTTAGGACTCAGGCCAGTTTGGCTGAAACGCGTTGACATTTGTGGCGGTCATTTTTTACCTGCCACTAAACACAAGATTGCAGAATATACACTGGAGTGCTAGCTTTTCTTTGCTAATAATTTTATTTTGTGACCATATAATTTCATTTAAAGAGATCAGACCCAAAGTGGGTAAAAGAATCATTAAAGTTGAACTCAAGTCAGCAGTAAAATAATATTGTCATGTGCCATCACCCACCAACCCACAGTCTAGAAGGGTTGTTAATATAAAGTAGAGGAATACTTACCTTATTCCTCACTCAAATAGTAGTCGACACTCTTGTGACGGGAGTCACTTTAGTTGGGGGGCCCGTGGAACCCAGCTTACCTTAGAGAGGTTGAGAAATCCCCCTCTCAGCTCCCTAGGCCCCTCTTATGTGTAAGTCACCCTGTGTCTATTAGGGGCACAGGGTGACCAAGAAAATGATGGAAAGCTACTTAATGGACACTGAGAATATGGTTTGGATTACTTCAAATGGGACAGTAATATTTATCAACAATATACCTGAAGGAATATATGAAGACTCTTGGACTCCAGGCCTAGGATCTATGTTAACCACTTAAGCCCCGGAGGATTTGGTATTTTTAAAGACCAGTGCCTATTTTGCGATTTGGCACTGCGTGACTTTAATGGACAATTGCGCGGTCGTGCGACGCTGTACCCAAATTAAATTGACGTCCTTTTTTTCCCACAAACAGAGCTTTCTTTTGGTGGTATTTGATCACCTGTGCGATTTTTACTTTTTGCGCTATAAACAAAAAAAAAAAAGCGACAATTTTGAAAAAATAACAATATTTTTCACATTTTTTATATGAAATTCCCCCCCAAAAAATGTAATTTTTTTAACATTTTAGGCCAATTTGTTTTTTGCTGCATATTTTTGGTAAAAAAAAAAATCACAATAAGCGTTTTTGGATTGGTTTGCGCAAAAGTTATTGCGTTTATGTCATTTTTATTGTTTTTTTTTAAACTAGTAATGGCGGCGATCTGCGATTTTTTTTTTTTTTGCGGGACTGCGGCATTGCGGCAGACAGATCGGACCCCTGATTGACATTTTTGACACTTTGGGGGGGTACCAGTGACATTACTACAGTAATCAGTGCTATAAATATGCTCTGTTAGTGTAAAAATGACACTGGCAGGGAAGGGGTTAACTTTATTAGTGATCAAGGGTTTAAGTGTGTCCCTAAGGGCGTGATTCTAACTGTCAAGGGGCGTGGCTTGTGATGTAACCACAGAGACATACGATCCTACATAGCAGGATCGTATGATCTCTGCTGTTACACCAGGGAGAATGACAGGCGGCTTTGTTTACGTTAGCCGCCTGCCTTTCTCCCTCTCCAGCGGGAGATCGCGAGTGTCCGGCGGACATCGGAGCCGCCGGTCACTTGCGCGGGGATGTCAGGGAAGGAGCGGAGGCGGGAGCGCGCCTCTGGCGGTGCGTGCTCGCCCCCAAGAGGCTCGTGGGCGAGTGACGTACCGGCACGTCACTTTGCCCAGGAGGAGCTGACTGCCGCCGTATATAGTCGTGCGGTGGTCGACAAGTGGTTAAAGGCCTCAAATACCATATAACTGCTAATTCGAGTTTAGTGTTAAACTTTTCTTTAAAGCTGAACTTCAGCCAAAGTAACAAGATAAAATGAATAGCTCATTATCCACTTAACACCCGCCTGCATTGTACTACAGACGGGCGACTGCTGTAGGTAAAGCAACGTACTGGTACGTTGCTGCCTACTTCTGGGTTTAGGGTGCGTGCATGTGCGCCCCCAGGCCAGTTCCTCTGTGATTGTACACAGCGGGAGCCTGTCAGCAAATCCTGGCCAATGATTCATAGCCGGGACGTGTTAATCCACTGTGCACATTTACAGCCAAGAGCCCCGTGTTGAAATTCAATACAGAGCTCTGTACACAGGGAGCAATCTGTCAGTATCTTATGAGAAATTGAGAGGTCATTAGTAAAAAGCAGCACGCTTTACACATATTACAGCCATGGCCAATAGTTTTCAGAATGACACAAATATTATTTTTTCTTAGTATTTTTAAATCTTTTTGTCAGATGTTACTTTGGTATGCTGAAGAATAGTTACAAGCATTTCATGTGTGAAAAGCTTTTATTGATGATTACATTAGGTTTATGCTAAGAGTCAATATTTGCAGTGTTGACCCTTCTTTTTCAAGACCTCTGCAATTTGCCCTGGCATGCTGTCAATGATCTTCTGGGCCACATCTGGACTGATGGCAGCCCATTCTTGCATAATCAATGCTTAGAGCTTTTCAGAATTTGTGGGGTTTTGTTGTTCACCCGCCTCTTGAGGATCGACCAAAAGTTCTCAATGGGATTAGGGTCAGGGGAGTTTCCTGGCCATGGACCAAAAATGTTGATGTTTTGTTCCCCAAGCCCCTTAGATATCACATTTGCCTTATGGCAAGGTGCTCCATAATTCTGGAAAAGGCACCAAACTGTTCTTGGATGGTTAGGAGAAGTTGCTCTTGGAGGATGTTTTTGTACCATTCTTTATTCATGGCTGTGTTCTTAGGCCAAACTGTGAGTAAGCCCACTCCCTTCGCTGAGAAGCAACCCCACTCATGAATGGTCTCAGGATGCTTTACTGTTGGCATGACACAGGACTGATGGTAGCGCCCACCTTTTCTTCTCTGGACAAGGTTTTTTCTACGGATGCCTCAAACAATCGGAAAAGGGATTCATCAGAGAAAATGACTTTAACCCAGTCCTCAGCGGTCCAATCCCTGTACCTTTTGCAGAATATCAGTCTGTGCCTGATGTTTTTCCTGGAGAGAAGTGACTTCTTGGCTGCCCTTCTTGACACCAGGCCATCCTCCAAAAGTCTTTTCCTCACTGTGCGTGCAGATGCACAGAGGCATAACTAGGGTCTCCAGCACCCTTGGCGAGGAGCTGTATCAGCGCCCCTCCCGAGAAAGAGAGAGCATTTGACAGAGAGAGACAGAGGGGGAGGGTTTGACAGAGAGATGGGGTGACAGAGAGAGAGAGATGTGGTGACAGAGAGAGAGAGGGGGGTGACAGGGAGAGAGAGCGGGGTGACAGGGAGAGAGAGAGGGGGGTGACACGGAGAGAGAGGGGGGTGACACGGAGAGAGAGAGAGGGGGTGACAGGGAGAGAGAGAGAGAGAGACAGAGGTGACAGGGAGAGAGAGACAGAGGTGACAGGGAGAGAGAGAGACAGAGGTGACAGGGAGAGAGAGAGGGAGGGAGAGGGGGTGACAGGGAGAGGGGGTGAAAGGGAGAGAGAGAAGGGGATGACAGGGGGAGAGAGAGAGAGAGGAGGTGACAGGAAGAGAGAGAGAGGAGGTGACAAGGAGTGAGAGAGAGAGGAGGTGACAGGGAGAGAGCGAGAGAGAGGAGGTGACAGGGAGAGAGAGAGGTGACAGGGAGAGAGAGAGGTGGCACAGAGAGAGAGGGGGTGACAGAGGGAGAAAGAGAGAGGCGGGTGACAGAGAGAGGGTGAGAGAGAGAGAGGGAGAGAGAGAGGGGGTGACAGGGAGATAGAGGGGGGTGACAGGGTGAGAGAGGGGGGTGACAGGGAGAGAGAGGGGGGTGACAGGGAGAGAGAGGAGGGGTGACAGGGAGAGAGAGAGAGGGAGGTGACAGGAAGAGGGGGGTGACAGGGAGAGAGAGGAGGGGTGACAGGGAGAGAGAGGGGTGACAGGGAGAGAGGGGGTGGCGCAGAGAGAGAGGGGGTGACAGGGAGAGAGGGGGGTGGCACAGCGAGAGAGGGAGAGAGAGGGGGTGACAGGGAGAGAAAGAGGGGGGTGACAGGGGGAGAGAGAGAGGGGGTGACAGGGGTAGAGAGAGGGGTGGCACAGAGAGAGAGAGGGGGGTGGCACAGGGAAAGAGAGGGGGTGGCACAGAGAGAGAGAGGGGGGGACAGGGAGAGAGAGATGGGGTGACAAAGAAAGAGAGGGGGTGACAGGGAGAAAGAGAGGGGGTGACAGGGAGAAAGAGAGGGGGTGATAGGGAGAGAGAGGGGGTGACAGAGAGAGAGAGGGGGTGGCACAGAGAGAGAGGGGGGATGACAGGGAGAGAAAGATGGGGGTTATAGGGAGAGAGGGGGGTGACAGGGAGAGAGAGAGGGGTGACAGGGAGAGAGAGAGGGGGTGGCACAGAGAGAGAGGGTGACAGGGCAAGAGAGGAGTGGCACAGAGATAGAGAGGGGGTGACAGGGAGAGAGAGGGGTGGGACAGGGAGAGAGAGGGGGGTGACAGGGAGAGAGAGGGGGGTGATAGGGAGTGAGTGGGGGGTGACAGGGAGAGAGGGGGTGGCACAGAGAGAGAGGGGGTGACAGGGAGAGAGAGAGGGGGGTGACAGGGAGAGAGAGAGGGGGGTGACCGGGGGAGAGATATGGGGGTGACAGGGGGAGAGAGATGGGGGTGACAGGGAGAGAGAGAGGGGTGACAGGGAGAGAGAGGGTGTGACAGGGAGAGAGAGGGGTGGCACAGAGAGAGAGGGGGTGACAGGGAGAGAGAGGAGTGGCACAGAGAGAGAGAGAGAGAGAGAGGAGTGGCACAGAGAGAGAGAGGGGGTGACAGGGGGGGAGAGGGGTGGCACAGAGAGAGAGAGAGAGGGGGGGTGACAGGGAGAGAGAGGGGGTGGCACAGAGAGAGAGGGGTGACAGGGAGAGAGAGAGAGGGGGTGGCACAGAGACAGAGGGGGTGGCACAGAGAGAGAGGGGTGACAGGGAGAGAGAGGGGTGGCAGGGAGAGAGAGGGGTGACAGGGAGAGAGAGAGGGGTGACACAGAGAGAGAGGGGGTGGCACAGAGAGAGAGAGGGGGTGGCAAAGAGAGAGAGAGGGGTGACAGGGAGAGAGAGGGGGTGGCACAGAGAGAGAGGGGTGACAGGGAGAAAGAGGGGGGTGGCACAGAGAGAGAGGGGTGAGAGAGAGGGAAGTGACAGGAAGAGAGAGGGGGGTGACGGAGAGAGGGGGTGACAGGGAGAGAGAGGGGGGTGACAGGGAGAGAGAGGTGACAGGGAGAGAGGGGTGGCACAGAGAGAGGGGGTGGCACAGAGAGGGGGGGTGACAGGGAGAGAGAGGAGTGGCACAGATAGAGAGAGGGGGGTGACAGGGAGAGGGGGGTGGCACAGAGAAAGAGGGGTGACAGGGAGAGAGAGGGGGTGACACAGAGAGAGAGGGGTGAAAGGGAGAAAGAGGGGGTGGCACAGAGAGAGAGGGGTGATAGGAAGAGAGGGGTGACAGGGAGAGAGAGAGAGGGGGGTGACAGGGAGAGAGAGGGGTGACAGGGAGAGAGGGGTGACAGGGAGAGAGGGGGGTGGCACAGAGAGAGAGGGGGTGGCACAGAGAGAGAGGGGGTGACAGGACGAGAGAGAGGGGGGTAACATGGGGAGAGAGAGGGAGGTGACAGGGGGAGAGAGAGGGAGGTGACAGGGGGAGAGAGATGGGTGTGACAGGGAGAGAGAGAGGGGGTGACAGGGAGAGAGAGGGGGTGACAGGGAGAGAGGGGAGTGGCACAGAGAGAGGGAGGGGAGTGGCATAGAGAGATAGAGAGGGGGGGGTTACAGGGAGAGAGAGGGGGTGACAGGGAGAGAGAGGGTTGGCACAGAGAGAGAGAGAGAGAGAGGGGGTGACAGGGAGAGATAGGGGATGGCACAGAGAGAGAGGGGGGTGGCAGGGAGAGAGGGGGGGGGCACAGAGAGAGAGAGGGGTGACAGGGAGAGAGAGAGGGGTGACAGGGAGAGGGGGTGGCACAGAGAAAGAGGGGTGACAGGGAGAGAGAGGGGGGTGACACAGAGAGAGAGAGAGGGGTGACAGGGAGAGAGAGGGGTGGCACAGAGAGAGAGGGGTGGCAAAGAGAGAGAGGGGTGACAGGGAGAGAGAGGGGGTGACAAGGAGAGAGAGAGGGGGGTGACACAGAGAGAGGGGGTGACACGGAGAGAGAGGGGGTGGCACAGAGAGAGAGGGGGTGGCACAGAGAGAGAGGGGTGACAGGGAGAGAGAGGGAGTGACAGGGAGAGAGAGAGGGGTGACAGGGAGAGAGAGAGAGAGAGGGATGACACAGAGAGAGAGGGGTGACAGGGAGAGAGAGGGGGTGGCACAGAGAGAGAGGGGTGACAGGGAGAGAGAGGGGTGGCACAGAGAGAGAGGTGGGGGTGACAGGGAGAAAGGGGGGATGACAGGGAGAGAAAGATCGGGGTTATAGGGAGAGAGGGGGGTGACAGGGAGAGAGAGAGGGGTGACAGGGAGAGAGAGAGAGGGGGTGGCACAGAGAGAGAGGGTGACAGGGCAAGAGAGGAGTGGCACAGAGATAGAGAGGGGGTGACAGGGAGAGAGAGGGGTGGGACAGGGAGAGAGAGGGGGGTGACAGGGAGAGAGAGGGGGGGTGATAGGGAGTGAGTGGGGGGTGACAGGGAGAGAGGGGGTGGCACAGAGAGAGAGGGGGTGACCGGGGGAGAGAGAGGGGGGTGACCGGGGAAGAGAGATGGGGGTGACAGGGGGAGAGAGATGAGGGTGACAGGGAGAAAGAGAGGGGTGACAGGGAGAGAGAGGGTGTGACAGGGAGAGAGAGGGGTGGCACAGAGAGAGAGGGGGTGACAGGGAGAGAGGGGAGTGGCACAGAGAGAGAGAGAGAGAGAGGAGTGGCACAGAGAGAGAGAGGGGGTGACAGGGGGAGAGAGGGGTGGCACAGAGAGAGAGAGAGAGGGGGGTGACAGGGAGAGAGAGGGGGTGGCACAGAGAGAGAGGGGTGTCAGGGAGAGAGAGAGAGGGGTTGGCACAGAGACAGAGGGGGTGGCACAGAGAGAGAGGGGTGACAGGGAGAGAGAGGGGTGGCAGGGAGAGAGAGGTGACAGGGAGAGAGAGAGGGGTGGCACAGAGAGAGAGGGGGTGGCACAGAGAGAGAGAGGGGTGACAGGGAGAGAGAGGGGGTGGCACAGAGAGAGAGGGGTGACAGGGAGAAAGAGGGGGGTGGCACAGAGAGAGAGGGGTGAGAGAGAGGGAAGTGACAGGAAGAGAGAGGGGGGTGACGGAGAGAGGGGGTGACAGGGAGAGAGAGGGGGGCACAGAGAGAGGGAGGTGACAGGGAGAGAGGGGGTGGCACAGAGAGAGGGGGTGGCACAGAGAAAGGGGGTGGCACAGAGAGGGGGGGTGACAGGGAGAGAGAGGAGTGGCACAGAGAGAGAGAGGGGGGTGACAGGGAGAGGGGGGTGGCACAGAGAAAGAGGGGTGACAGGGAGAGAGAGGGGGTGACACAGAGAGAGAGAGGGGTGAAAGGGAGAAAGAGGGGGTGGCACAGAGAGAGAGGGGTGATAGGAAGAGAGGGGTGACAGGGAGAGAGAGAGAGAGGGGTGACAGGGAGAGAGAGGGGTGACAGGGAGAGAGGGGTGACAGGGAGAGAGGGGGGTGGCACAGAGAGAGAGGGGGTGGCACAGAGAGAGAGAGGGGGTGACAGGACGAGAGAGAGGGGGGTAACATGGGGAGAGAGAGGGAGGTGACAGGGGGAGAGAGATGGGGGTGACAGGGAGAGAGAGAGGGGGTGACAGGGAGAGAGAGAAGGTGACAGGGAGAGAGGGGAGTGGCACAGAGAGAGGGAGGGGAGTGGCATAGAGAGATAGAGAGGGGGGGTTACAGGGAGAGAGAGGGGGGACAGGGAGAGAGAGGGTTGGCACAGAGAGAGAGAGAGAGGGGGTGACAGGGAGAGATAGGGGATGGCACAGAGAGAGAGGGGGGTGGCAGGGAGAGAGAGGGGGGCACAGAGAGAGAGAGGGGTGACAGGGAGAGAGAGAGGGGTGACAGGGAGAGGGGGGTGGCACAGAGAAAGAGGGGTGACAGGGAGAGAGAGGGGGTGACACAGAGAGAGAGAGAGGGGTGACAGGGAGAGAGAGGGGGTGGCACAGAGAGAGAGGGGTGGCAAAGAGAGAGAGGGGTGACAGGGAGAGAGAGGGGGTGACAAGGAGAGAGAGAGGGGGGTGACACAGAGAGAGGGGGTGGCACGGAGAGAGAGGGGGTGGCACAGAGAGAGAGGGGGTGGCACAGAGAGAGAGGGGTGACAGGGAGAGAGAGGGAGTGACAGGGAGAGAGAGAGGGGTGACAGGGAGAGAGAGAGAGGGATGACACAGAGAGAGAGGGGTGACAGGGAGAGAGAGGGGGTGGCACAGAGAGAGAGGGGTGACAGGGAGAGAGAGGGGTGGCACAGAGAGAGAGGTGGGGGTGACAGGGAGAAAGGGAAGTGGCACAGAGAGAGAGGGGAGTGGCACAGAGAGAGAGAGGGGGTTACAGGGAGAGAGAGGGGGTGACAGGGAGAGAGAGGGGTGGCACAGAGAGAGAGGGGGTGGCAGGGAGAGAGAGGGGGAGCACAGAGAGAGAGAGGGGTGACAGGGAGAGAGAGAGGGGTGACAGGGAGAGGGGGGTGGCACAGAGAAAGAGGGGTGACAGGGAGAGAGAGGGGGGTGACACAGAGAGAGAGAGGGGTGACAGGGAGAGAGAGGGGGTGGCACAGCGAGAGAGGGGGTGGCAAAGAGAGAGAGGGGTGACAGGGAGAGAGAGGGGGTGACAGGGAGAGAGAAAGGGGTGACAGAGAGAGAGAGGGGTGACAGGGAGAGAGAGGGGGTGGCACAGAGAGAGAGGGTTGACAGGGAGAGAGAGGGGGGTGGAACAGAGAGAGAGAGGGGTGACAGGGGGAGAGAGAGGGGTGACAGGGAGTGAGAGAGGGGTGACAGGGAGAGAGAGGGGGTGACACAGAGAGAGAGGGGTGACAGGGAGAGATAGAGGGGGTGACAGGGAGAGAGAGGGGGTGGCACAGAGAGAGAGGGGTGACAGGGAGAGAGAGGGGGTGGCACAGAGAGAGAGGTGTGACAGGGAGAGAGAGGGGTGACAGGGAGAGAGAGGGGGTGGCACAGAGAAAGAGGGGTGACAGGGAGAGAGAGGGGTGTGTCGGAGAGAGAGGGGTGACAGGGAAAGAGAGGGGGGTGACACAGAGAGAGAGGGGTGACAGGGAGAGAGAGGTGGTGGCACAGAGAGAGAGAGGGGTGACAGGGAGAGAGGGGAGTGACACGGAGAGAGAGGGGTGACAGGGAGAGAGAGGGGGGTGGCACAGAGAGAGAGGGTTGACAGGGAGAGAGAGGGTGGTGGCACAGAGAGAGAGGGGTGACAGGGAGAGAGAGAGGGGTGACAGGGAGAGAGAGGGGGTGACAGGGAGATAGAGGGGTGACAGGGAGAGAGAGGGGGTGGCAGGGAGAGAGAGGGGTGGCAGGGAGAGAGAGGGGGTGACACAGAGAGAGAGGCGTGACAGGGAGAGAGAGGGGGTGACAGAGAGAGAGAGAGAGTGGTGACAGGGAGAGAGAGAGGGGGTGGCACAGAGAAAGAGGGGTGACAGGGAGAGAAAGGGGGGTGACAGAGAGAGAGAGAGAGGGGTGACAGGGAGAGAGAGGGGGTGACACAGAGAGAGAGTGGTGACAGGGAGAGAGAGAGGGGGTGGCACAGAGAAAGAGGGGTGACAGGGAGAGAGAGGGGTGACAGGAAGAGAGAGGGGGGTGGCACAGAGAGAGAGGGGTGACAGGGAGAGAGAGAGGGGGTGACACAGAGAGATAAGGGTGACAGGGAGAGAGAGAGGGTAGCACAGAGAGAGAGCGGTGACAGGGAGAGAGGGGGATGACACAGAGAGAGAGGGGTGACAGGGAGAGAGAGGGGGTGACACACAGAGAGAGGGGTGACAGGGAGAGATAGAGGGGGTGGCACAGAGAGAGAGGGGTGACAGGGAGAGAGAGAGAGGGGGTGACAGAGAGAGAGAGAGGGGTGACAGGGAGAGAGAGGGGGTGACACAGAGAGAGGGGGTGGCACAGAGAAAGAGGGGTGACAGGGAGAGAGAGGGGTGACAGGAAGAGAGAGGGGGTGGCACAGAGAGAGAGGGGTGACAGGGAGAGAGAGAGGGGGTGACACAGAGAGATAAGGGGTGACAGGGAGAGAGAGGTGGTGACACAGAGAGAGAGTGGTGACAGGGAGAGAGAGAGGGGGTGGCACAGAGAAAGAGGGGTGACAGGGAGAGAGAGAGGGGTGACAGGAGGAGAGAGGGGGTGGCACAGAGAGAGTGACAGGGAGAGAGAGGGGGTGACAGAGAGAGAGAGAGTGGTGACAGGGAGAGAGAGAGGGGGTGGCACAGAGAAAGAGGGGTGACAGGGAGAGAGAGGGGTGACAGGAAGAGAGAGGGGGTGGCACAGAGAGAGAGGGGTGACAGGGAGACAGGGAGAGAGAGAGGGGGTGACACAGAGAGATAAGGGTGACAGGGAGAGAGAGGGGGTAGCACAGAGAGAGAGGGGTGACAGGGAGAGAGAGGGGGATGACACAGAGAGAGAGGGGTGACAGGGAGAGAGAGGGGGTGACACAGAGAGAGAGGGGTGACAGGGAGAGAGAGAGAGGGGTGGCACAGAGAGAGAGGGGTGACAGGGAGAGAGAGAGGGGGTGACAGAGAGAGAGAGAGATGGGTGACAGGGAGAGAGAGGGGGTGACACAGAGAGAGAGGGGGTGGCACAGAGAAAGAGGGGTGACAGGGAGAGAGAGGGGTGACAGGAAGAGAGAGGGGGTGGCACAGAGAGAGGGGGTGACAGGGAGACAGGGAGAGAGAGAAGGGGTGACACAGAGAGATAAGGGTGACAGGGAGAGAGAGGAGGGTGGCACAGAGAGAGAGGGGTGACAGGGACAGAGAGTGGGATGACACAGAGAGAGAGGGGTGACAGGGAGAGAGAGGGGGTGACAGAGAGAGAGGGGTGACAGGGAGAGAGAGTGGGGGGTGGCACAGAGAGAGAGGGGTGACAGGGAGAGAGAGAGGGGTGGCACAGAGAGAGAGGGGTGACAGGGAGAGAGAGAGAGGGGTGACAGGGAGAGAGAGGGGGTGGCACAGAGAGAGGGGTGACAGGGAGAGAGAGAGGGGTGACAGGGAGATAGAGAGGGGTGACAGGGAGAGAGAGGGGGTGACAGAGAGAGAGGGGTGACAGGGAGAGAGAGGGAGGTGGCACAGAGAGAGAGGGGTGACAGGGAGAGAGAGGAGGGTGACACAGAGAGAGAGGGGTGACAGGGAGAGAGAGGGGGTGACACAGAGAGAGAGGGGTGACAGGGAGAGAGAGAGGGGGTGGCACAGAGAAAGAGGGGTGACAGGGAGAGAGAGGGGGCTGGCACAGAGAGAGAGGGGTGACAAGGAGAGAGAGAGGGTGTGATACAGAGAGATAGGGGTGACAGGGAGAGAGAGGGGTGACATGGAGAGAGAGAGGGTGTGATACAGAGAGATAGGGGTGACAGGGAGAGAGAGGGGTGACATGGAGAGAGAGGGGGTGACAGAGAGAGAGAGAGGAGTGACAGGGAGAGAGAGGGGGTGACACAGAGAGAGAGAGAGGGGTGACAGGGAGAGAGTCTTTAGAAAGTGAACATTGTGTAAGAATTTTTAGTTCCTCTTTCAGCAGTGGAAGGGGTGTATTGGCATACACTGTGTAACAGCTGATTGGAGGAAAGGCACAACCCCCTCTCCACATAGGCAGAGTAACGAAGATATTTGCAGAGCTGTGCTGTAATAGATCAACTCTCTGCTAATCTATTTAAAGCAACCTTCCGTGACACAAATTTTAAGCTACTTTTATCCCCCGTGTCAGAGAGATTGTCAGAAGTTCTCATGCTGATAACAGAGGAACAAAGTAGCAGAAAGACATGGGACTCAGGGCTTTGGAGACTCAGGGCTTTGGAGAGAGATAAGTAAACACTACAGATATATGTCCCCAAGTCAAATTTCATGAATTGGGTTTACATCCACTTTAAATGGTTAAAGATGAACCAGCAAAACCAGCTTGTGCTCCAAAATTCACATTACTGAACTCAAGTTGTCTTAGTTCTATCCCAGCCTGGGATTGGACAGTGAAAGGTGAGGCACCACAGGAGTCTCCTCCTATCAGCAAGCTTCCCGTCAGCATATGAACTGATTGGTTTCTTGTGCTTAGGGTTGCCACCTCATCCTTTTAAACCAGGAAATATATTAATTACACCGAGGCTAATATAATGCAGGTAAGGCACTAGGTGAGTTTAAACACTTGCCGACAGCCCGCCGCAGGCTGGCTCGGCTGTGCAAACCAACGTAGTACTACTACTACCACTAGGCAGCGGGGATGCCGATGCACAGGGCTGGCAGCACCAATTGCCGCCAACCACCCGCGATTGCTCCCCGCTGAGAGAGAGGAACGGTCAGCTGTTGTAAACACAGCCGACCGTTCTTCTCTTTGAAATGATCACAGAGCGCCTGTGATCCTTCTATATAGGATCACAGGTCTCTATGGTCATTTCACAAGTCCCTCCCCCCACAGTTAGTAAACACTCCCCTAGGCTCACATTTAACCCATTGATCACCCACTAGGTTAACCCCTTCCCTGCCTGTGTCATTATTACAGTAACAGAGCATATTGTTAGCACTGATTACTGTAGTAATGTCACTGGTCCCCACAAAAGTGTCAAAAATATCAGTTAGGGGTCTGATCTGTCCTCCGCAATGTCACAGTCCCGCTTCTAGTAAAAATAAATAAATAAAAAATTACATAAATCCTTCCCCTAGTTTGTAGACGCGATAACTTTTGCGCAAACCAATCAAAATATGCTTATTGCTTATGGTTAGGAGAAGTTGCTCTTGTCTTCGATCTTGTTTTTTTTTTTTTTTTTTTTACCAAAAATATGTAGCTGAATACAAATTGGCCAAAAAGGATGAAAAATTTTGATTTTCACATTTTTTTTTTGGGGAATGTTATATAGCGGAATGTGAAAAATATTGTTTTTTTTTTCCCCAGAATTGTCGCTCTTTTATTGTTTAGAGTGCAAAAAAAAAAAAAAATCACACAGGTGATCAAAAACCACCAAAAGAAAGCTCTATTTGTGGGGAACAAAAGGACATCAATTTTTTTTTTTTTATTTGGGTACAGCGTCGCACGACCGTGCAATTTTCTGTTAAAGTATCGCTGTGCCGAATCGCAAAAAATGGCCTGGTCATTAGGGGGGCAAATCCTTTTGAACTGCTTAATTACCACCGTAATCAGCCACAGAACCTGTGTACTTAATGTGTGTCCTGGTTTAAGGCTCCTTTCACACACTCCGTCCGTTGGACGGAGTCCGTTTTTCTCAGCGGCCGATCGAGCCGCTGATCCCCCGCTGAGCAGCAGGAGGACAGCTGTGTCTCCGCGCTGTGTGCGGAGACACAGCTGACAGTTCCCCATGCATCTCTATGGGGGAAATCGGATGTCAACGGACCGTCAGTCCGTTCTCACCCGATCCCATCCGATCTGATCCGCTGGACGGATGGAAAATAGGGTTTCCATCCGTCCAGATTTGACGGATCGGATCGGGTCGGATGTCAGCGGACATGTCTCCGCTGACATCCGATGCCCCATAGGAATGCATGGGGGGACCGTTCAGATCCGCCAAAAAAACAGACAGGCGGATCTGAACGGTCCGCCTGTGTGAAAGGGGCCTTAAGGGATGAGGTGGCAACCCTACTTGTGCGGCTTATTCTTCTTGCATTTCGGCTCTGCTGCACATGAACTCTAAAAAGCCCAACTCCAGACTTTTTTTTTTTTTATAGGTTTGAGAAGAGTAAATAGTAAATACTTATGTCAGGTTTTCATTTATGTCCTTAGGCCCTCCATTTTGCTTTAATTTCTATCCCTGTGGATTAGAAATGAGTGAAGACAAAACAAGCCAAATGGCCCTCAAGGGTACAGCACAGAATGGAGAGTAGAAAACAACTCTAACCAGCCTTCAGTAATCAGTTCAACAACTAGATGGCAGCAAGAGGTTCTCGCAAATTGCTACAAGTGTTTCTTACAAGATATAACCAATGTAACAAGTTCAGCAGGGAGAAGAGGTAGTTATAAACACAAACATATAATAGCTAAATACTTTGTATCTAAACCCAAAAACACAAATATAATAGATTTGCAGTTTACTCGTACCAGTGTTCTCTAGCTGTTGAATCGTGGTATGCGGTGAATAACATTGTCAGCACCTGCTGGCCTGCGATTAGCAGGCGATCAGGAAGGGATATGACTGAAATCCCTCTTCAATATGCAACAACCCGTCCATTAGACATATTGGGGCAATTCACCCCTATGGTTTGCTTTGGACGGCTGTATCGCCTGCTAAACACCTCATGCCCTATTTTTATGCCACGCACTTTGGGGAAGTGGCAATGTGTATTGAGGTGTCTGGGGCCCACTCCCTGGTAATGACAGGCATCTGAGGCAAGTTAAAAACATGCCTTAACCATCTGATTTTGCCACCTGATGGATACATTAGTTTCCTTCTTTTAGGCCCCTTTCACACAGGCGCCTCCATCTCGCGGTTTCAGCTTGCTTGGTGGGGGATCGCTCCTCTGATACCCACTGAGCAGGGGGATGACGGGTCCTGTCTGCTCCGTTGTGCAGAGTGGACACCAGGGATGAGCTCGGACGTGTTTGAGTTGCTACGTGCCCAGGGGAGGACTGGCAGCCTTGGGCCTGGGGGGCAAGTCCAGTCAAGTGGCCCATTGAACCACCGAGCTCACCATCTATGCCCACCTGGTTTATAACGGATATTGATGTTATAAAGCAAGACAAATATGATACAATGTGGTAACATAATTTAATGTTAATAGCAACAAAGGAGTTTTAACAAAAATAATGCATCAATGCAGCCTCACCAGTGCCCATCAGTCCAGCCTCATCAGTGCCCATTAATGCAGCCTCACCAGTGCCCATCAGTCCAGCCTCATCAGTGCCCATTAATGCAGCCTCACCAGTGCCCATCAGTCCAGCCTCATCAGTGCCCATTAATGCAGCCTCACCTGTGCCCATCAAGGCATCCTGATCATTGCCCATCAATGCAACCTGACCAGTGCCCATCAATGCAACCTGACCAGTGCCCATCAATGCAGCCTGATCAGTGCCCATCAATGCAACCTGACCAGTGCCCATCAATTCAGCCTCACCAGTGTCCATCAATGCAGCCTCTCTAGTGCCCATAAATGCAGCCTCACCAGTGCAGCCTTATCAGTTGCCATCAATGCAGCCTGATCAGTACCCATCAATGCAGCCTCACCAGTGCCCATCAATGCAACCTGATCAGTGTCCATCAGCTCAGCCTCATCAGTGAAAGAAGATTATTGGTGAACCCAACAAAAACTGCGCAAAATGAATGTGATGTATAAATAAATAAACACTACTCATATCTATAAATGTGTTTAGGGTGAAATTGCTTCCACTCTGCGAGCTGCAAAATCAACGTGAATAACGTGACAAATGAAAAAGTGAAAAAATGTGGCGCTCAACAGTTTGATAAAACACAAATTAAATTATTCCAATGTGCAAATGTTCGTGCAAAAAAACTGTTTCTAGTGTCCAAAAAAAAAAAAAGGGTTAAGCAAACAGCCAATGATGGAAACACAGACTTGATAGGAGTGAATCTCAAAAAAGCCTCCACCTCCACACGATCACCCAGTGAAATGTATAGGTACCGCTTACCAGAACCACTGGACCCCTTAGTTATAGGGGGTCAAACATGCTTATTGATCCATATCAGATCCGACCTTGCACATCCCCCTCTCACACAGGCGAGATAGGAGCCGCCGCTCCACGCCTGCGTTCCTTAGACCCTTAGATTGGGAACGTGAGACCGTAAACTTCCGGGTCTAAGGAACGCAGGCGTGGAGCTGGGTCTCCTATCCACAGCAAACTGAAAATGATCCTTTGATGAGTAATACTGCACCATGAGAGCCTGTTTGTCATTTCTCTCCATCTATGACTTGGTTCTTTAATGCTCCATCGATTTGGCTACACACTGTCGCCTGTGTGAGAGGGGGATGTGCAAGGTCGGATCTGATGTGGATCAATAAGCGTGTTTGACCCCCTATAACTAAGGGGTCCAGTGGTTCTGGTAAGCGGTACCTATACATTTCACTGGGTGATCGTGTGTAGGTGGAGGCTTTTTTGAGATTCACTCCTATCAAGTCTGTGTTTCCATCATTGGCTGTTTGCTTAACCCTTTTTTTTTTTTGGACACTAGAAACTGTTTTTTTGCACGAACGTTTGCACATTGGAATAATTTATTTTGTGTTTTATCAAGCTGTTGAGAGCCAAATTTTTTCACTTTTTCAGCCTCATCAGTGTCCACCAGTGCAGCCTCATCAGTTTCCATCCATGCAGCCTCATCAGTCCCCATCAACGCAGCACCACCAGTGTCCACCAGTGCAGCCTCATCAGTGCAGCCTGATCATTGCCCATCAATGCAGCCTCACCAGTGCATATAAGCTCAGCCTCATCAGTGCAGCTTGATCAGTGCCACCTATCAGTGTCCATCATTGCCACCTACTAGTGCTGCATATCAATCCAGCTTATTTATTGCTCCTGATCAGTGCTTACCATTGCAGCCACATTCTCTGCCCTGCTGACCCCGTCCTATGTCCCACTGACCCCCATCCTCTGCCCTCATGTCCCAGGGTCTGATAAGGAAGCCGCAGCCATTCATTGTGAACAGCTGTGGCTTCCTCATCAGACCCTGAGACAAGAACAGTATACTGTGGCTGGGGTGGGATACATTTAGATGGGGGTGCCCGATTTAAATCTTGCCTAGGGTAGCACAAAAATAAAATACACCACTGGACACTGATGCAGTAGTGACTAGTGGCAGTCATTAACCCCTTTGTGCTGCATTAGTTGTACCAGTGTCAGTGTTTATTAACCATTTCATGCTGCACAATACAGGGGTTAATTAACACTGACACTGGTGCCACTGTCACTAATGCAGCACAAAGGGGTTAATTAACTGTCACTGGTCACTAATGCATTAGTGGCCATTGGCAGTACATTAACCCCCTCCATGCTGCATTTTACAAACAGCATTGTAAATTAACTCCTCGCCTCAATGAGTTAATCACTTGAGCCATTTCACACATCTACAACACTGACATAACATTGCCTTATGTAAGGTGTATTATCAGCCTGAGCAGCCTCTGAAAACTCACTATTCCACAGGGCTTCACTGGGCTGGCTCCTCGCAGTTCCTTGCAGAAGCACTCTCCTCCGTCCTTTCTTCCCGCCTCCTGGCCTCTGGATGACATCACACTCGGCCGGGACTAGAAAGCATCTGTCGGGTGGAGATCACTCCGCCTGACAGGGAAGTGACTGGACTCACCAGTCAAAAAGGCCACTCGCTCCGCACCGATTCCACCCCTGCAGACAGGCATGACACCCGCCGGCCGCCGCTACATTATAGTATACTTGCAGAGCTGCAGCAGAGCAGTGATGCTCCGCAAGTATAACACAATGTAGCGGCGGCCGGCGGGTGTCATGCCTGTCTGCAGGGGTGGAATCGGTGCGGAGCGAGTGGCCTTTTTAGGAAGCATCAGAGCGGCCTGGAGGGCAATCGCCTCCCTGCCTCCCGGCCCAGTCCGCCTCTGTACGTGCCCGATTCTGCCAGAAAGGCGACACTGCACTCCGCTAATCATAGGCAGTGACACATTTCTCGATTCGCAGCTGCACAGATCGGGAAATGCCTGTGATTAGTGGAGGGCAGTGTCGACTTACTGGCGGGATCGGGCACGTAGCAACTCAAACATGCCCGAGCTCATCTCTAGTGGATACATACACAGTCTTGCTTTCCTCTATGGGGAAATCGGGTGGAAACGGATCACCTGTCCATTTTCATCTGATCATATCCAATCCAATCTGCCAGACGGATGGGAAATAAAATCTGCTGACATCTGCCGCTCCATAGAGGACAATGCAGGGGTCCGATCAGGTTCGCCTGAAAAACTGACAGGGGGACCGGATCGGAAAGCCCGTGTAAAAGGAGCCTTAGGCCCCGTACACACGATCAGATTATCGAACGATCTGTCATCCGTTTTTTGTGGCATGCTAGTCTATATATTTTTTAAAAATGTTAAAAATGTTTACAATTATTTTATTTTACAACGTATTAAACTTATTTATTACAATGTTTAATTATTTTTTTTACAATTTTTGTTATTTTTTTTACAGGACAGAGAAGCCTTCAGCGCTGCGGGAGGGGGGACAGCAGGGTGAAAGGGGGCACATGGGGAGGGGGGGGGATCAGAAGCAGGCAGAACAGGGAGGGGGATCCTTGTCGGAGAAGCAATTACAGGAATGGTGCCCTGTGTCTCTCCCTGCAGCAGCTGAAAGCTGGAAGGAGGGGGATAAACTGGCTTTAAGCTGCTGTAGAGAGCCGCACAGGGCTTCCTTCTGTAATTGCCCCTCCACTGGACTGCACCATTTCCCCATGCTGTTGGGGCCCCCCTGTGTACCCCGGGCCCCCTACAGGAGGACTGGTGGTCCCCCCTATTTCTCCCACACTCCAAAGACATGCTGACATGGCTCCTGTCCAAATTGGCCCTAGTATGTGTATGAATGTGAGTTAGGGACCTTAGATTGTAAGCTCCTTGAGGATAGGGACTAATGTGAATGTATAATATATACAATATATTACCAAAAGTATTGGGGCACACACATAAACCTAAATGGCATCCCAGTTTAAGTCCATAGGGTTCAATATTGAGTTGTTCCACCCATAGCAGCTATAACAAGTTTCAACTCTTCTGGAAAAGCCATCTACAAGGTTTAGGAGTGTGTTTATGGGAATTTTTGACCATTCTTCCAGAAGCACATTTGTGAGGTCAGGCACTGATGTGGTAGAGAAGGCCTGGCTCACAGTCTCCGTTCTAATTCATCCCAAAGAAGTTCTATCTGGTTGAGGTCAGGACTAGTCACGTTCCTCCACCCCAAACTCGCTCATCCATGTCTTTATGGACCTTGCTTTGTGCACTGTGTCTAGGTCACAAATTTACAAAATGTAAGTCAGAGTTGCTCTGTTCTCATACTTCAATCTTACTAGGTCTCCACCACACCAGATTATAAAGGGGTACAGTCACCACCACTAGCATCACCAGGGGTGGCCTGTCCATTGGGGGCCCAGGGGCGCTGCTCCACCTATCCATGCGTCCGGCCCCCTAATCTACATGCAGGGCACCAGACGCATTGATTCCAATAGGGGATTTTTTTTTGAGGCACATGATTAGGGCCAGAGGCTCTAATAGGCTTCAAAAAAAGGGTGGGCTTGGGGCACAAAGCACTACGCCCTGAGCCCACCCAGTTGTGTGACAATAGCGAATAAATATTCACTATTGTCACACTGACTCTCCTCCCAGCCAATCAGGAAGAGGGTTGTAAGACCCCTTTCCCAATTGGCCAAAAGGAGAAGCGATCTTACTGGCCAGTGGCCAGGAAGAGGCAGAAGAAACGCGGCTGGAGGAGGACAGCGGCTCAGCCATCCAACACTTCCTGGCTCGGACAGGAGGAAGGAGGAGATAAGGAGGCAGATAGTTGGGGGGTCGAAGAAATGTGTCGCCTGCCAACTGACTGACTGTGACCGACCAGGGGGGAGCGTGCGCATTGGTTTGCCGCCCCCCCCCACGAATTACCGAGCACCAGCGACCACTGAGCATCACCCAGAGGTTGGACCTCAGTAAAAGAGGTACTAACCCCTGCCTACAAGCCGACCATGCCTGCACCCTTGGGAGACATTTGTCACCCTGTAACAGAAAGTGCCTGAGCATGATTCTTTATAGCAGGATTAGCAGGTATTCTTTAAATGAAAGCTTCAGATTCCAAAAGAAGGAAAAAAAGCTTTTGAAATGACATTTACATGTTAACCACTTACCGACCACCCACCGTTGATTTACGTCGGTCCTTTGACGCTAAATACCGGGGTTATGGCAGCAGAAAGCTGCCATAATCCTGGTATTTTTTTCAACGGCGGGCGACCGGCTTTCAGATAAGGGTGGTCCCAGCGGCGGATTCACTGTGGGATCACCCTTATGGTGCGGCGGAAGAGGTGCCTCCCCTCCTGCCGAGTCCCGCCCGTTTTCCCCGCTTACCGGACCCCCCAGCAGTGGGGAAAATGATCCAGTCCCGGATCCTCAGAGACAGGAAGTAGAGTGAGGGCAAGAAGGCCCCCACTCGACTTCATGGTCTTGGAGGCCCAGAGCGACGTCAATCATCGTTGCCTAGCAACCGGATTAAAGGGCCGATTTTTTTTTTCAACAATTTTTTTTTTCTTTTTTAGTGTAGTTGTGAGGTCTTTTTGACCCCAAATCTCACAATAAAGAGGTCCTGTCATGCCTATTTCTATTACAAGGGATGTTTACATTCCTTGTATTAGGAATAAAAATGGTAAAAAAAATTTTTCCAAAAATGTGTAAATAAAAAATAATAAATAAAATAAATAGGAAAAAAAAATCAAAGCGCCCTGTCCCCGTTAGCTCGCGCGCAGAAACGAACGCATACGCAAGTCCCGCCAACATATGTAAACGGTGTTCAAACCACACATGTGAGATATCGCCGCGATCGTTAGAGCGAGTGCAAAAATATGAGCCCTAGACCTCCTCTGTAACTCTAAGCTGGTAACCTGTAGAAATGTTTAAAATGTTGCCTATGGGGATTTTTAAGTACCAATGTTTGTCGCAATTCCGCGAGTGTGCGCCATTTTGAAGCATGACATGTTGGGTATCTTTTTACTCGGCTTTACTCAGCGTAACATTATCTTTCACATTATGGAAAAGAATTGGGCTAACCTTACGGTTTTCTTATTTTTTATTTAAAAAAAGTGAATTTTTTCCAAAAAAATTGCGTTTGGAAGACCGCTGCGCAAATACAGTGTAATAAAAATATTGCAACAATCTTCATTTTATTCTCTAGGGTCTCTGCTAAAAAAATATATATATATATAATGTTTGGGGGTTCTAAGTAGTTTTCTAGGAAAAAAAATGATTTTAGCTTGCAAACACAAAGTGTAAAAAATAGGCCGGGTCTTAAAGTGGTTAAAGCTTATATGAGACTTGAGTGAACAAGTTTGGGTCTACTTTAAATATTTGGAACAGCTCCTTGGCTGACTTGATTCAATGTGCTGCTCTGACCAGCAGCATCTGTTCTGGCCTGCTTTGTCTTCAGAGATTCCACAGTTCATTTTTAGTTCAGTAACATGATTTATATCTATTAGTAACTTGAGTATAAGATCAAATGCATGCGTAACAATAGAAGCCTCGTCTTTGTTCTGCTTAGACGCCTGCACTCCATCTAAGTTTCCTTGGCACATATTTGGCTGTATTCAGTGATCCCATAAATAAGTCTTAGTCCCGGTTCACACTTGTGCGATGCGGGAACGCTGCGAATATGCAGCGCGATCCCGCATCGCATCCGCACATCTGGCAGTTCACACTGCCATATGCGATACGCAGAGGGTGTCAATTAAAAGTTAACGACACCCCCAGTTGCGATCGCATATCGCAGTGTGATCTGCAAGTTCGCACTTCTGATTCTGCTGCGGCTAAAAAAAAGCCTCATGTGCAAGTTTATTGCGGATGCGGTGCGAATTCAGCCATACAAAGTGTATGGCTGAACTGGCACCGCACATGAAATCGCATGTAATTTAGGAGCAGTGCACTCCGAATTTACATGCGATCTCGGCAAACGCACATATGTGAACCGGCACTAAAGCTGGACTCTGGCCAGCTGCCCCCCACCACCTCTAACTAATCACTGAGTTAAAGTAACACTAAATGCTATCTTTATTCTGCAAAAATAATCCATACACATCTACTACTTAAAGGGTAACTCCACTTTTGTTGGGAAAAAAATCAGCAAAAAAAGGAAAACAATATAGCGTATACAATTGCGACACAAATCATATTGCAGTAGAAAGAGAGAAGTGCTTATGCCGCTGTACAGAACACTGGTGAGACCTCACTTGGAGTATTGTGCGCAGTACTGGAGGCCATATCTCCAGAAGGATATAGATACTCTAGAGAGAGTTCAGAGAAGAGCTACTAAACTAGTACATGGATTGCAGGAAAAAACTTACCAGGAAAGGTTAAAGGACCTTAACATGTATAGCTTGGAAGAAAGAAGAGACAGAGGGGATATGATAGAAACTTTTAAATACATAAAGGGAATCAACTCGGTAAAGGAGGAGAGCATATTTAAAAGAAGAAAAACTACCACAAGAGGACACCGTTTTAAATTAGAGGGGCAAAGGTTTAAAAGTAATATGAGGAAGTATTACTTTACTGAGAGAGTAGTGGATGCATGGAATAACCTTCCTGCAGAAGTGGTAGCTGCAAATACAGTGAAGGAGTTTAAGCATGCATGGGATAGGCATAAGGCTATCCTTCATATAAGATAGGGCCAGGGACTATTCATAGGATTCAGATATATTGGGCAGACTAGATGTGCCAAATGGTTCTTATCTGCCGACACATTCTAATGTTTCTATGTTTCTATGTAATTGAATGTTGTTAAAAATTACCTTTTCTTTTCAATCTACAGCTGTTGAAATTTTCTGAAAATGCAATGCAATATGGCTACCTGGAGCTGTTCTGTACACAGAATGTATACTGACCACACCCCAGAAACATAATTTCCTGCTTGTGTGATTGGCTCACCAATTTTCCCAGAAGTCTGCCTAAGATACAAGTCAGATTTCTGGCATCCCCTGCAACAAAAATGTAAATTTTGGTGAGATACTCTCAGTAGGAACACGTCTAAAGGGATACAGGCCCAGCAGCTTTCCTCATTAGAGCCCTGCAGCTGCCACAGCTGATAGATAATTATGAAACCACTCCCATTAGACCCACTCAGCACAGGGATTTCTTCAGAATAACAAAAGGTAGGAATCTGCAACAAAGTTTGTTAAAATCCCTGCAATGTACAGAGATCACCCAGAGGGGAATGTTTTTTTTTGTCAACAAAAGTGGAGTTATGCTTTAATGGACCTGTGATCTATTTTTCATTAAATTGTTTCTTACTGTGATTTTCTGCCTCCTTATCCTTTGTGATCAACTCAAACCTCTTCTTTCCCTTCTCACTTTCATTTGTTTGGGACTAATAATCCACCTTAGTTTCAGTAATGTGCACTACAAATCCCATAGGCCATAGTCACTCTTTGGCGCGAGCAAGAGAGTGACTATGTTCCTACATACAGTGTGACCATGTAGAACGATCATAGCCACCCTCTAACTGGAAACTGGATCACAGCAACGAAAAATAATTAAATAGAAGGAATTTAGAGATTTTGAGGATGCAGAGAGATATAGGAGGAGATTTTTGAGTTGATAATACATACTTAAATAGGATTTTTTAAAAACCAGAGAGAGACACAGTGAATCTATTTGACTAATTCCTTGTCGCCTAATGGGATGAACATAGACCTTGATCTGAATTGCTTTTTAAGTGATTATTGAGTCTAGAGTATCATAAGAAGAAGGTACATATATATACCCTTGGTCTGAGTTTAAGAATGGTATTGTGAGATAGGAAGTCAGACCTACATGAGGATAAGAGTAGTTTCCTCATAAGGCGTAAAAATAAACCATGTTTTGGTAATATTTAAATATTATGGATAGTCCAACATTGTCATATTTAATATAGAAACAAAATTATGAAATAACATCAACATTTTTTTTTTTAATTTTATGAATTTTTTTTTTATTATCAGAAGTGCTGAGGCTGAATTAGAGAGATTTTGTATATGTCATATTTAGGAAATATAGCCCATTGATAGTTCTGTCTAAGGGGAACCGTGGGTGTTGTCTCCGCGAGATGCTTTGGACTCAATAGTAAAGAGAGATAACGGCCAATATCCGTGTTGGATGGAGAATCCAGCTTGGCTATGGGGCGGAGTAAGAGTTAAATGCAGGCGGAGACAGTAGCAGATACACATATAAACAGGAACCCGTGCTGCGCACCCACGTCCTCGGTAGAAGTCGTAATGACGAAACGCATCAAAAAAAGGGCGTGAGTATGCGGCCTCCTGAGATATGGTGATGCCAAGTTCGAGAATCTGGAACTCACTGCAGGACGCCGGCTGGATACAGCGCGGATATGGTGAGAGGTGCACGGCATACATAGTATCCATTGGAGAGCATATCATGAGAGGGGTTTTCATGAATATCTTTTTAATGGCGATTTGAAATATGCATTAAATGTAAGCAGATTTGATGAAGGGTGAGTATTTTACAAATAAATTTTTGAAACGGTATCACGCTATTGGTCCCCCTTTTTTTTCTCAAAACCCTGAAGTTTATGTCCATATGGCGACCATCGGAAATATATACTGAGGTGTATGAGCATACCAAGAGAGTGGTGCCAGGTGGCGTTCCAATAAGGAATTGGTCAGTGGATTAAAGCTGGAGAGAATTGGAGGAAAAAGCTATGTATTCAAAGTCTTACTTAGATTAACATCTGGTGAGTGCCCATTAACTTTGAGGGGAGCACACGTGGTGTGGTGGAGGAAGACACTGTCCATTGTGATAATACTTCAATGTTATGGACGTTAAGAACTGTATATGTATAGTTTTCTTCACCTACCGGTATATACCTCATATAGTAAATTGAGGACAGTGTGTAAAAGAGACACATTAGCGCTGCTAAATGTTATTAGCTAAATGTGCCTAGAAGGACTTTTTGTTGAGTGACATTGTGCTGTGAGTGTTATATTTTTAGTTGTCCTTAGGCAGACATTTCTTTAGACCACTAATGTGAGGTGACATTACAATTTACACTTCTTGTTTGTAATCTGGTCAAGTTATTATTATGGTTAGTTTCATTTCATGCATAATTGTCATATAGAGAATAGAGGATGTGAAAAATAATATGCCTAGTAAAAACAAAATCTGCCTTGGGTGTAAAAAACTTTGGGTGCGCTATATCTTTTGATTTATTATGGTATTTACAACTCACACTAATGTAACATATGCTGTAGATTCAATCATATTTATTAGGGGTTTCCGAGACACAAAAGCATTATTTCCGGGGTTCCTCTGGGGTTCCCTAACAACCCAGTTGGATTGCACTGCCATTTAGGGCTGCTGTCTGTTCACTTAGCGAAGTAAATGTTCACTCGGTTTAGTAAATTACATGAAGTTGTGTTCACTTCAATCAACCATTCATGTGGTTCCAAAATTCCCTTTTGTAATTTCTCAAACACATTTCTGCACATGACTGGATATTCAAAGCCCATGGCTTATGTTGGCCATATCGAAATTTATCCATGACAATAGAAACTTTTATGTCAAATTTTCTCCCATATTCTTAGGAAAAACAAATGTCTTTTAGGTGTCCAGGGGTGGCATAGCGACCAGCAAGAGGAACCATGATGCCCAGTGGGAGACAATGACATGCTATCCTGTACTCCTGGAAATGCAGTATCACCTGAAGCTTGTGAAGACAGCAAAGATTTACTAGGTTAAGGTTTTAGCATAAAACATAAATGTGAAGGGTTACAATTCAGGGCTGGGTTAAGACTTAAAGTAAGGAGAAGAATTTTGTGGCCAGGGATTTCCTTCATCTATACCAGACCCTTATCCTAGATGAGGGTCTGGTATAGATTCCTAAAAAAAGAAAAAAAAAATGTGTGTGGTTTCCCCCTACATATACATTCTAGACTCACTTATCTTTGATGAGTGCCAGATATTGATGTCAAGGGGGGCCCCAGGAAAAAAAAAAAAATAAAAAACAAAATCAAGTCTGGTATATATAGATTTTTAAGGGAGAAACATCGCGGGGGGGGGGGGGGGGTCAAGTTGATGTGGACAAGGGTCCCTTCCCCACAACCCTGGGTTGTTGGGTTTTTGGGTTGTTGGGTTATGTTTAAATATTAAGACCAAGGTTACATTTTAGGGGGTTGACAAAGGATACCTTTACTTTCACACAAATTCAGGTTATCATATTAGCCCCCTCTCCAAGTTGGCATGAGTGCAAAGTATGTATGCATCTGTGGAGATGGGAAGGTGAGGGCAAAAAGTATATTTTCACTGTTTTAGGGCAGAGATTGTAGGTGGGGGGAATTAGGCGACAGGGTAAACCAAAGAGATAGGTGAAGGGAAGGGATCGGGACATGTAGGCTTTTTTGACATAATTAAAATCCTTTTAAATACCAGCTGCCAGTTTACCTGTTTTTTTCTGATGCTCAGGAAATAAGAAGAAATCTTCTGAATAGGAACACAGACAGAAACAATAAAAAAGTTGACAGAGGTTCTAACCCTTACACATTCTATGACAAACAAATCTGAAACTGGCCTTTAAAGCTGAACTTCAGGCAAGATTATTTTCATTTAAACATATTCCTTAAAGAGGTTGTAAACCCGTACAAAGTTTTTTTTTTTTTTTTTTGGTAACCTGTAAGAGAAACACATAATGAGCTAGTATGCATCGCATACTAGCTCATTATGTAATACTTACCTTAGAACGAGCCCCCGCCGTGCAGCTCGCTGACCTGTATGACGGGCGACACGTCCAGTCGCCCGTCTTCCGGGTTCGCGGCATCCGGCCATCTGATTGGCCGGAGCCGCGGTGACGTCACTCCCGCGCACGCGCGCGGGAGCCGACAGTCACGGCACGGGACTCTGAAGAAACGCCACCAGCAGCCGTTCCTTCAGAGCGCATGCGCCAGTGACGTCACTGGATGCATGTAAGGTAAATATCTCCTAAACGGTACATGTTTAGGAGATATTTACAGTACCTATAGGTAAGCCTTATCATAGGCTTACCTATAGGTAAAAGTGTCCGAGGAGGGTTTACTTCCTCTTTAATGGCTACTAATGATTTAAACCCACTTTGTGTTCATCCCATGCTTTTGTAAATTCAGATATTACCTTGTAAAATCCTCTGTGATATCTTCACTGAACTGCACACAGTCTGGTCTGTGGGAGGGACCAAGGAAGCCCTGCTATAGGATGGCTGCGGAAAACTACAGGAGAGGGTGGATACAAGACCAG
The DNA here is from genome assembly GCF_965119305.1 of Pelophylax lessonae. Classification (NCBI taxonomy): domain Eukaryota; kingdom Metazoa; phylum Chordata; class Amphibia; order Anura; family Ranidae; genus Pelophylax; species Pelophylax lessonae. Next base: position 479,038,148 of record NC_138771.1, on the reverse strand, counting down.
TCACCCTGCAAAGGAGAGAGAGAGCAACAGTGACCAGTCTTTACAGGAAGCTCCTATACAGAGAGCTGGAATTTTTTTTACAAAGGAGATTAAGATTCAAGTAAAAATACACATGCAACTTGTATTTAGACAATACTTGTTTAGCTCAGAGTTCAGTTTTGAGGTTCACAATGATGCAAATTTGTTGGGAAATTTAATGCATTGCAAAAAGCCTAGATTGGCATGTCAAAAGCCTAGATTCGCATGTGTTCAATGGCAGTCGTTACCATCTATGTGTTACGATTGCTATGCAAATTTATTGCGGCAACAAAAAGGGTCCAGGGCGAGTTTACTGCGGTGCGGTGCGATTTTCCTCTCCATAGACATCAATGGAAACTGCACTAAAATCACATCTTGTGTTCAGATGCGTACGAATACTGCTTTTTCTGTGTAGATTTTTACATATTGCCCCCCTCCTGCTCCCCCCCTCCTGACTTCCTATTTCCTGTCTAATGTCCGAAAACGCATTCAATTTGTATTAGAATCGCACTGCCTTTAGCACAAATTTCTATGAAAAAATTGCACTGAACTCCAGCAAAATCTGCATGAGAATCGCACCTATTCACATTGCATCAGTGTGAACCAAGACTAAAAATGGAACTCCACCCAAAAGGGGAAGCTCTACTTGACCCTTCCTCCGGGTACCTGGTTTTGGCACCGATCAGTGATCTATGACACTTCTGGCCCCTCCTCCCCCGCTGCCTTCTGGGACCCATTCTCGCATGCGCAGTAGGAAACAGGCTGGGAAGCCGCAAGACTTCAATTCCTGTTTCTCTTACTACAGATGCCGCTGTTCTATCAGATTACCGCTACCGGTCAGATCGTGTAACGAAAGTGACATTCCGACCAAAAAATACTTACTGCGCATGCGTTCTGCATTTTAACATGCATTCCACAGCGCTATGGGTTCCAAACACTCCATGATCTGATGGGTAGCGGTAATGTGATAGAACACCTATGTGGAACTCCTACTACACTCAGCTACGTCTTGAATTTCAGAGTAATTTTAGCAATAAAATGAGCCTATATAAATAAATAAATATAGTATATTGACATCTGTGATGCTGTTTTGATGTTACATTTTGAAAGAAGCTGGACGCCAGCAGTAGGAAGGTGGGGGAGGCCATGTTGGTACACCCCGCAATGCTCATCACTAAACCTTTAGGCTTTCAAAATTAAACATCCAAACAGCATCATAGATATCAATACACTATATTTATTTTCTTACGCTCACTTTATTGCTAAAATTACTCTGAAATTCAAGATGTAGCTGGGTGTAGTAAGATGTCCACATGGGTGTTCTATCAGATTACCGCTACCCGTCAGATCATGAAGTGTTTGGAATGCATAGGGCCGTGGAACGCATGGTGGAACGCATAGCGCATGCACAGGAAGTATTTTTTGCTCAGAACGTCACTTCCATTACACGATCTGACACCAGCGCCTGCAAACAAAGCCAATTGAAGAATCAGCTTGGGGTGCCGACATTGCGGGATCCCTGGACAGGTAAGTGTCCTTATATTCATTTTTTATTCTTTAAGCTTATCTAAGTAAGGTGGAGAGGATTCAGACATTGTTGCAGAGATTATTCAGCAATTCTTCCTCTGTGCCAGATCCTAATCTATAAGTGACCCTTCAATGGATGTGACCCATGCTAAGGCATAAATCTCCCCCCTGGCTTATCGGTAATTGCTGCTTTTTCTTTTACTTCAGCCTAAGATTAGTAAAGATTTCAGTGGTAATTAAAGACGTACCGCTTGGCATTTGGCCACAGCCATAAAGGAAACTTCATGCATGCTCTGCAAATTGGGTATCAGGAATGAAGCTGTAACCTCACCCTACCACATGTGCCAGGAGGGATATTTTAGGGCCAATGAAATGTGTAAAAAGCTCTTTCCCTTGCAAAGGGCACCTTGTAATCAAGCTCCATATGGAGGAAGCTGCTATAGGCCACAGCATAGGACAAGAGGATCATCTAACCACAATACTGCGGGTGTCAGGTTTCCGGCACACAAGGCCATAGTCAAGAAGGATACTATTTTAACAATCTGTTCACAAGACCAGAGTCGATAGAAGGAGAGCAGAGCCCTGAAGGACCGATCATTCTCTCTGTCCTTCTTACACTGACCAGGGGAGGAACGACTACAGGTAACACTTCTTCCTTTGAATTAGGAATACCAATAATCAGATCAGTTACATTATTCCATATGTTATTCTATTACTGTTGGATTTTTTCTAGCGGTTATTGTTGCTTTTTTGGTTAAGATGTTTGTGTGATTATTATGTTCCTTTAAAATATAATTTGTTGACATATGTATAGAAATATATATATATATAATATATATATATATATATATATATATATATAACTACAGAAGATAGCGCACACATATAAAAGGGTGTAAAGGGAGTAAATTTCAAATCTTACAAGGTTACTAAGACCTGATTGAATGAGAAAATATGGGGATTTGGTCACACTATATGGCCATATGGTGCTTAAGCCCACCACTGCGTCAAAGTACCCCATTATCAGTGGGTCCTACATTATCTATAACATGAAGGATAAATCCCACTTCTCTGAACCATGGGAGATACTCCTTACATGGGAGAAATGTACATAAGGGGACTCCTCTTATATCTGCTTACTGGTGGACACTGATAACTAAGTACTGGTGTGGGAGAGTGGGGTGCTCCACCCCAGGAGTCTGGTCAGGACTCAATGTGTAACAAACAAACAATTGTTTGTTTGTATAGAAATATATATATATATTATAATTTTGTGGTTTGTTGTAGCTTAGTGTGTATATGTGTGTGTGTGTATATATATATATATATATATATATATATATATAAAATATTATTATTATTATTATTATCATATAGGATTTATATAGCGCCGACAGTTTACGCAGCGCTTTACAGCTTGAGAGTAGACAGTACAAATACAATACACTTTAATACAGTAGGAATCAGAGAGCCCTGCTCGATAGAGCTTACAATCTAAGAAGGAAGGTCAAGAGATACAAGAGGTAATAACTGTGGGGATGGGCTGATGGAGAAAATAAAAGTACAGTTGATAGGAGGTTGCAAGATAAGTTTCTCTGAAGAGATGTGTTTTCAAGGATCGTCTGAAAGTAGACCAAGTAGGACATAGTTGGGCAGATTGGGGTAGAGCATTCCAGAGGATGGAAGAGGCTCGGGAGAAGTCTTGGAGGCGAGCATGGAAAGAGGTCCTGGGTTGGATCGAAGAGAACGATTTGGTTGGTATTTTGAGACCAGGTTAGTAATGTAGCGGGGTGCCAAGTTATGGATGTCTTTGTAAGTCATGGTTAGTAACTTGAATTTAATTTGTAGGTTGAGTGGCAGCCAATGGAGGGATTGGCAAAGAGGGTTGGCAGACACAGAGCGGTTTGTAAGGTGGATGAGCCTGGCAGCATATATATGTGTGTTTTTGTAAAGGAATCCTCGGTGAACGCTTTTTGAATTTTGGTTGAAACCATTATTAAATAGACTGTTAGATTTTACTTTTTCCTGTATCAGTCAATGTTTATCTTTTCTTTTTTGTTTTTTTTTTTTTTTTTTCAATAAAGTAAATAAAATATTATAAAATAATAAAACAAAAATAAAATAAAATATTTTCATGTATATAGCATAAATTTATTTAGGAAATAAATGGCGCCTCCTGTACTTTTAAATTCTTAATTAGAGCGCAGCTGCCATCAATTTTGGGGGTGATAAAAGTAATTAAATGAATAGTTTAAATTTGAGTAGTGCCTCAAATTTAAACTATTCATGTATATAGCATACATAAACAAAAACAAGGTGATCATGGTCATCCACCGTTCGTCATGAATCCAAACATATAATTATAACATACATCACAAATGTCGCACAAGATAAGTATAAAGTAGAAATTAAAGTAACATAAAAAGAATACAAAAAAAAATGAAACAAACTCAAAAGTGTCGCATAACCTGGCCAGGGATAGGAACCAGGAGCCAGCGATATTTGAAATAATAATGTTGGTCAGAGGCTGACCCAGCAGGAATGGGAGGCGATATTGACCACAGTAATGATCAGGAAGATAAGCAGTGGACCATAGGATGGGAGCATCACATTTTTTTTAAATGTATATATTTGTGTTACTGCAAATAACTTAAAGGGTTAGTAAACTCAAATCTGATATTTGAGTTATATGTAGATCCCTATAGTCTGAGTCATCCCCTGGCTTCTTATATGTTTTAGATGTACCAACAGTGCGATCTCTCTGCCAACTTTGTTCCTGTCCACCTGGAGGTTTTCGATGTTCCTGTCTACCTTTCCTATTATAAAACATACTTTTGCACTCACTTATTAAGCTGTTCAGGCAAAAAATAGTCTAAAAACGACTTTTTTCTTTGTTTACTTTGCTCTGATAAGCGATCTGTGTTCTGATCGCTATTCAGAGGGCATTCGAAAGGTTGTGAGGAGGCCGTGTATCAACCCCTCACTGCCTGCTTTAGCCCCCTAAACACCAGACAACTGTGCACATTGTGCACGGTCAGGGGGTGCTTGAAGTGTGGCCCCATTCACTTGAATAGGTTGTACTCGTCTGGAGTTACCACCAGCTTAGCAAGACAGGAGATATCATTACTGCTACGGCCGCTGTGTGTAAAACGCAGCCACTGCCTCTTCAGCAAAAGGGAAGAAGTTGAGGGGTGGTAAAAATGACGTTTAACCACTGGGTTTTACCGCCCCCTAATTGCAAATATAAACATGTCTTTAGAGTATTTTTTTGATTTTTTGTTTTTTCTTGGGGGGAAGGGGGGGGGGGCGTTATGCTATAAAGTTTATTTTATTTAATGTTTTTAATCAGTGTTTTCCCCCAATATTCACACATCTTTCACAAAAGTGATATAATCATATTACTGCTCCGCGTCGGTCCACTCGATCTGCCTAAATTCTGGATGCCAGTCCAGTTCCTAACTGTAGACTTCTTGTAGGGAAAAATAGAATGACAGCACTCCAGTAAAAAATCGAACTTCTTTATTATACAAAATTCATAGAATTCATACAATGCAGCAGGAGAGGTGAGACCACCCAGCAGGAGCAGGAGAGGTGGTTTATGGATTTTTTGGAGAAGAGCTGCATTGTATGGATTTTATGAATTTTGTACAATACATTTTTTTTTTTTTTTTTACCAGAGTGCAGTCATCCTAATTCCCCTACAAGAAATCTTTTACATTAGAAAACGTATGAATGCTGAGTGAAAGTTTTGTGAGTCTTGGGTAAAACATTGAGAAACTCTTAGTGTCCAGGAGCCCTTTAAATCCCATTGCACCCTTAAATAAAAAACACCAAAAGCCTTCTTAATCTCACCTTCCCCATTGACCACAATGCATTTTATCATATTCTGATTTTCACTGAAGTTTCAGGGTAAAAAAGCTTTCACACATTCTGTGGCTTTAATGTACATGCTGATTCATTGTAATGTATGAAGGAGCTATAATTGCAGTGATCCCTGGCAATCTCTGTGTTTTCAGTCTCTGACTGTCTCCTGAAGCATGTGCTCAGTCACCCACCACTCCTATAGCATGTTTGCAGTCTCTGACTATCTCTGTAGCATGTCTATGGTTTATGACAATCTCTTGTAGCATGTCTGCAGTCTCTGACCATCTCCAGTAATATATTTTCAGTCTCTGACCATCTCTTGTAACTTGTCTGCAGTCTCTGACCATCTTTTGTAGCATGCGCATAGTCTCTGACGATCTCTTGTAGCGTGTCCATAGTCTCTTACCATCCCCAGTTATATGTTTGCAGTCTCCGACCATCTCTTGTTGCATACCTGCAGTTTCTGACAATCTCCTGTAGTATGCCCATAGTCCCTGACAGGGGAGGACTGGGCCAGGGGGCAGGGGGGCAATTGCCCCCTGGGCCGCTCTGATGTCCTGTAAAAAGGCTGTACCGCTTCTGCCACAGACATGCCTAAAGGTAAAGCTAAAGCTTCAGCCTGGAATGGGGGGTCAGGAAGAGGATGGAAAGAGGGAGAGTGGGAAGGGGGCCGAGTCGCTGCACCATGGGCCTCTGGTTTGTACTTGCCACCTGGGCTGAAACTTGCCAGTCTGCCCCTGGTCCCTGACCATCTATTGTAGCATGGCTGCAGTCTCTGACCATCTTTTGTGGAATGCCTGTAGTCTCAAAACATCTATTGTAGCATGTCTTTAATCTCTGACCCTCTTTTGTAGCATGCCCATAGTCTCTGCCCATATCCAGTTATATGTTTGCAGTCTCTGACCATCTCTTGTAACCTGCCTGCAGTCTTTGACCATCTCTTGTAGCATGCCTGCAGTCTCTGTCCATCTCTTGTAGCATGCCTGCAGTCTCTGTCCATCTCTTGTAGCATGCCTGTAGTCTCTGACCATCTCTTGTAGCATACTCATAGTCTCTGACAATCTCTTGTAGCATGCTCATAGTCTCTGACCATCTCTTGTAGAATGCCCGTAGTCTCTGACCATCTCTTGTAGCATACTCATAGTCTCTGTTTGTCTCTTGTAGCATGCTCATAGTCTCTGACCATCTCTTGTAGCATGTCCATAGTCTCTGACCATCTCCAGTTATATGTTTGCAGTCTCTGACCATCTCTTGTAACTTGTCTGCAGTCTCTGACCATCTCTTGTAACTTGTCTGCAGTCTCTGAACATCTCTTGTAGCATGTCTGCAGTCTCTGACCATCTCTTGTAGTATGCCCGTAGTCTCTTACTATCTATTTTAGCATGCTCAAAGTCTCTGACCATCTCTTGTAGCATAAATCAAGGGTAGGGGATACTGCGCTTCTGGGATGTTACTGATAAATCTACTATAAATATGCTTAAGTTAGAGTGTATAAAAAACCGTGAATAGGGCAAAAAATAAATACGTGTTCAAGCGGTTAAAAAATATATAGATAATAAATAAATCAAGTGTAAGAAATATCCGTCCTTCAATCACATATGTGCAAACAGTATATCACATTAAAAATTCAATCAAGGTGCTAAAAATACAGATGCTCTGAAAATTCTACATAAGGTGGAGAAATATATATAAATAAATAAAAATATGCAACACCGCTTGAAGTGCCTAAAATACAATAAGTGACAGGTAAAGTGCTGGGTGCATACACTGGTGCGTAAATAAATATAATGAATAACTAAAGTGTCCTCTGTGCTCCAAACAATTAGGGAGATTTGGGTAAAAAGTCCAAGAATTGTGTATCCAGGTGAGAAAATTTCAAAGGTTATACTCCTTCACCTAACACCGTGCTTAGGGTGGTGGGGTGCTTCTCCTAAACCCCTCTATGTGTGCTAGCCGCTCACCTCAAGGTCTAAGAGTATAGGCCTTAACCGATATCCAGGGGGCTCCTCTCCAATCCTGCTCTGCTTCCCAACAGGGCCTGTTGTGTGGGCTGCTAAGGGTGGGTCGGCTCCCTATCCCTCTCCAGGTCCCCAGCGGTCCTGGGGACTTGGAGAGGGATAGGGAGCCGACCCACCTGAAGAAGCCACGTGAAGAAGCCACGTGATGCGGAAGCAAAATTTTCTCACCTGGATACACAATTCTTGGACTTTTTACCCAAATCTCCCTAATTGTTTGGAGCATAGAGGACACTTTAGTTATTCATTATATTTATTTACGCACCAGTGTATGCACCCAGCACTTTACCTGTCACTTATTGTATTTTAGGCACTTCAAGCGGTGTTGCATATTTTTATTTATTTATATATATTTCTCCACCTTATGTAGAATTTTCAGAGCATCTGTATTTTTAGCACCTTGATTGAATTTTTAATGTGATATACTGTTTGCACATATGTGACTGAAGGACGGATATTTCTTACACTTGATTTATTTATTATCTATATATTTTTTAACCGCTTGAACACGTATTTATTTTTTGCCCTATTCACGGTTTTTTATACACTCTAACTTAAGCATATTTATAGTAGATTTATCAGTAACATCCCAGAAGCGCAGTATCCCCTACCCTTGATTTAGTCTGACACTGCATGGTTACCAGTCTCGGTACTTGCAGCATCTGGGATTAGCCTCTTTTGGTCTTTGAGCAGTATCTTCCCCAGACAGCGCAGGACTCACTACACATATCTCCTTAATCTCTTGTAGCATGTCCATAGTCTCTTACCATCTCCAGTTATATGTTTGCAGTCTCTGACCATCTCTTGTAGCATGCCTGCAGTCTCTGACAATCTCTTGTAGTATGTCTGCAGTCTCCGACTTTGGCTCCTTTCACACGGCCGCTCCGCTGCTTAAGTCCGCTGCGGGACTTTTTTTTTTTTTTTTCCACGGAGCGGATGACATTTCTGTCATCCGCTCCGTATGCCCGCATATCATCCCATCCGTTTGCGGATGATATACGGACATAATGTAAGTATATGGCATTGCAGATGTCAGCGGATGACACCGCTGACATCCGATTTTCCTTCCTTTCCGTTTTTTACACGGATGGAAAAATGGGGTTCTGTTCCGTTCGTAAAAACGGAACAGAACTGAAAGGAGGAAAATCGGATGTCAGCGGATGGTATTCCGCTGACATCCACAGTGCCATTCACTTACATTAATGTCCGCAAATCATCCGCAAAAAAATACAATGATTTGCGGACACACGGAAAGCAGCGGAGCGGCCGTGTGAAAGGAGCCTTTCTCTTATTACACGTTTTCACTTTGCAGTCTCTGGCAGCTCCTGCAGTCAATGCATTTACAAAATATTTTACGTGCAGCCCTTGAGGCCCTCTTAGTGAAATACATTGACCACTACTGACTTACAGTGTTATGCCATTTTAGATTGCACTAAGTCTAGGTCTAAATGAATTCAGCATTACCAGTGAGTCTTGTGTCAGGCTTGTCCTTCAGCTGTAGACATTCCTGGGGCTCATTAATCAAAGTGTCTAAAATGTCTTCTCTTTCTTCTGTATTTCTTCCACTTCACAGCTGTGCACTCATCTCCATCATGTCTGACAGGTAAGCCTGATTCGTATTCTTGCTCGGTTTATTTGCACAGTGTGATAATTCAGAATCCTAGAAATACAGTGGCTCTACTAACATGACATTCTGATGGCCTGGATACATTTATTTTACTTATTTTATAGATCTTTGATGCTTTTTTCCTGCAGAAAATTCACAGGGAGCATTGTGCCATTTACGTCAGTCCCTGCCACAAAAGAGCTCACAATCTAATATCTCTAACATAGCCATGCTGGCCATAAACAGGGCCATCTTTATTCATCATGCCGCTCTAAGTACATCTGAATAATTGAACGCTTTTGTACAAGAGTCAGCCCTTGTGTCATGTCACATATGTGCTAGAATGAGCTATTGGCAGAAGCAAGAGGTCTGTTTTATGTGCCAAGCTACTTTTAACTGCACAAGTCAACAAAGGAAAAGGGGACATGGTGTCATATGCTGGTCTGACCTTGAGCATATTGCACAGCAGGTTTAGTTACATCTGCTTCAAAGTGTCCGGATAGTTAGCTTCAAATAGTTAGCATGTGATTGACAGGTAAAAGGCGCAACTCACAGAGCTAATACACCAAGATGTATTTTTTTAAAACATTAGTTATTTTTTTATCTGAGTGCAGAGTCTAGAAAATTACATTCATATGGAAAAAACAATTAGACTTATCCCTGTGTTAAAGCTTTGTGAATAAAACCAATTGAATATACTGTTTTCTCAAATGCCAAAATTTACAAAGTGGGTTATTGTAAGGAATTAATAAGAAAAATAGCTTTGTTAGCCTGCATGAGTTGTGATGAATAAATGTTTAACCATGCTGCCATCTAGTGGTTCAAAATAATAATACTAACAATACTAATGTCCTATGTTGCCATCTAGTGGTTGAAATTAATATATTAACATTTTGGTATTGTAATTATCATTACTACCACTAATACTACTTATTATTATTATTATTATTATTATTATTATTATTATTATTATTATTATTATTATTATTATTATTATTATGATTATTATTATTATTAATAATAATAATAATTATAACAACAACAATAATAATAATATTAATAACATTTACAACTGTTGCGACTGACAAGTAATACAAACAAATGCCGAACAACACAGTGACATCCATTGACATATGTGCAATCAGGGCTGCTGTTAGAAATCACGGGGCTCAGTACAGCCTACCTTGCAGAGCCCCCCTATATGTCAAGACAATATTTTCACTAAAAATACACAAAAATCATTATTAGGGGACACAAACATAACAGAGAACCTGAGGGAATTAGCCCTTTTATTTGTTTTTTTTACATTTTAAAAAAATATATATATTTTTTTAAAAAATGTTTACAAATATTTTATTTTACAATTTTTTTTAATTATTTATTACAATGTTTAATTTTTTTTTAATTTTTTTTTACAATTCATTTATTTTACAGGACAGGGAAGCCTTCAGCGCTTCAGGAGGGGAGGCCGCACAGTGAAAGGGGGGCACACGGGAGGGAAGGGGGGGGATCGTGTCGGTGAAGCAATTACAGGAATGATGCCCTGTGTCTCTCCCTGCAGCAGCTTAAAGCTAGCAGGAGGGAGAGAAACTGTCTTTCAGCTGCTGCAGTGAGCCGCCCAGGGCTTCCTTCTGTAATTGCCCCTCCACTTGACTGCACCAATTCCCCATGCTGTTGGGGCCCTCCTGTGTGCCCGGGCCCCCTACAGGAGGACTGGTGGGCCCCCCCATCAGCAGCCATGTGTGCAATTGATGCAATGCTCCCACATTATAATAAATATCTACATTTGCATAAGTACACCCAAATCAAATACAAGTTTAAGCACACATAGGCACTTTTAATTCTCAGTAAACCATTCTACGTCTCAAGTTTACAATGCCCAGCCCCTACCGCCTATTGTGACTCACTATAGATATCCAAACCTGCTCATCTCATTTAAGAACCAATAGTAAGGCATCTGGGAAAGGCCAACCACTGACCTATCTGCTCCAAGTCTATACTTGCACATCAGAATGCCCTATAGTTTGGGGGTACATAAGAAGGAATAGGGTGGTACATGCAGCCTTTTGAGGGCATTTGCTACACATTCCTGTAGAAGATTTTAAATATTTTTTATAATGAAAGGGATGATTTATTGTATGCAATAAAACTTTAAAGCTGCTTTCGAACAACCAGAGCTGTAAGACATAAATTATTTATTTATAATGGAATTCCATTTCTATTTTTTGGGTGACAGACAGGGGAAGGATAGAACCTCTGTTAGGTTTCACTTCTGCCTGCATTCCCTTTGAAGAAAATGTCTTTACTGAAAGAAGAGTGAGAAATGAGAGTAAATCTCCCTAACAATAACACAGACAGAAATAAAACACTTTTTTTTTTTTTTTTGCACTATTGCCTTGCAAAAAAGCGATATTTTATTGTGAACAAAATAGCTTAAATAAAAAAAAAAAAACACACTAATGCATTTTTTTTTCTATTTTAACAAGTGTCACTGTAAATAAAAAAAATTACATTTAATACTACAATTTGTCCTTTTTAAAATGACACTAAAATGATACCTAAAAATGCCTCCTTTAACTTTGTTTTCTTTCTTCTTTGTTGCATTCTTGAAACAGAGAGGTAAGTTGAACATTTATTACTGTTTAATCATTAAATACCCCTTGCAGTCTACCAATGCCTAATGTCTGATTTTCATTAATTTCAGAGGAAATCTAAAATCCCTGCTTCCAGGAAGCTTCTTCTGAAGGTATGTTGCATTAAATATTAATAAAATAACCTGGCTGATGTAGTACCCCCAACAATGTTCTCATGTTTGGTAAGCAGTACATATGTAATGCAGGACATTTGAAATTAAAACTCAACAAATAATGTTTTTATTTCGTTTTAAGTAGAACAGGCATGGGTTAAAACTTCAAATAACTTTGTGCCCCCATCAGGGTGATTATTCTTCATTTCCTGTTCAGGGGAACACAATACGCTAATACACAAAATGAGAAAAATAAGCTCCCCAAGAGCAGGCAGATAATAAAAGCCTTACAGAGATTCTAAAACTAATAAACTTGGATATCTTTCAACTATATTCACTTACTCTTTTTTTTTATTGTGAACGTCGGTGGTACTCAACGTTGGTATACTCGGTATACTTAATTGGTATACAGCTTGGTATGCTCAATATTGGATTAACAATACATAAATAAAACTAGACTTTTTAGCCAAGCAATGGGTTATACAGTATTTAGTGTTGTATGAAAAACCATATGATAAACACAACTTCCAGATAAGTACAGTACATACATGTAAAAAAAAAATATGCTATAGTTCTACCTATGTCCCTGTTAAGGAGATTTATTCTTTCTGTTTGTCCTAATACTCAGGCTGCAGTCACACCTGGGCGTTTTAAATCGAGGGCAGATTTGCCACGATTCTGCCCGTGATTTTGAAACACCCCAGTGTGAATGACAAATCGCACAATGCACATTTCAGATGCCATTTATATGAAAATCCGGTGAGTTTCTGCAGTGATTGTCACGGCAAACCACATTGCGTTAGGCTTGTCCCCCAAAAAAAAAGTTTGTTCTGGGCGAAATGGTTCATGTAATGCAGTTTGGCAAAATATATAGCGCGACAATCGTGACAGACCTGCACTGCGTTTTTTTAGGTGGTATTCAGATGAATGGCATCCATCTGAAATGTGCGTTATGCGATTTGTCATTCACACCTGGGTGTTTTGAAATTGGAGGCAGAATCATGGGAAATCTGCCCACGATGCTGACATCTAAATATTTTTTACCTTAATGCATTACATTAAAAAAAAAAATTAAATTTACAACCACTTTAAGTCACCAGAACAGCAACAGAGGAAAAATCTTCCAATTGTAAAGTGACAACAGTGTGTGTGAGTAAATATCCCTATAATGGAGATTTTCTCTGACTTCTTGTTGTGTCCACAGTACAGGAAGTGAAGGGAAATCTCTCCAGTGGTCCATAAACACAAAAGTTTTAACCCTTATCCACTCTACTTGTCACGTACCTTGGTGGAGACTAAAGTGATGAGAGGGCTTCCCATGCGGCTCTGGATCAAACACACCTAAATGTGAGAACAGTAATGTGAGGCTTAGTTTAGCACGGGTGTCGGAAACCTGGGCAGCAGATGTATTGTAAAGATGGTCTGCGAAGATGGTGACAAATACAGCAGAAGGACACCTCATGATCAATTGTGGTAAGCAGTCCATGCACTGTTAGTGTAGAAGTGCAGGGTAGGAACAGGAAGGCAGGCCTGGTAAGCAGGGTAGCCAGGACCTGATAATAGTAGACAGGCAGATGAAGTCTGGAGACTGGGCCATGGTGATACATTGTCAGAAGACTGGAAGAGGGGACATGGCCAGGAGCCAGGGTCAGACACAGGTAAGTGGAAGTAACAGAGGCAGGGTCCAGTGACAAGCTGGGGTCATGCAAAGATAAGGAGCCGATAATAGAAGCAAGGTCTGGAGGCAAGCCAGGTCATACACGGGAGATCAGACAGGAGTGAGGTCAAGCAAGGTCACGATCAGGAGAGAGTCAAGGAGGTATCCAGGAACAACCCGAGTCAGCAATAGGTAGTCAAACTGTAAGGTAACCAGGAAGCACAGGAACAGGAATCACAGGTAGCTGAAGATCATCCAGCGATTAATGGTCACCCATCCATGCCTTCAAAAGGGCGCTAGGTGCCAGTCCTAAACTTGGACGTGCACAGCCGTGTGCCAGTGCATGCAGACATGCACACGTTGATGTGCCTGCACTGCTTACCAGCAGGTATTCTCTTTTTATGTGCTGGTGCTTGCGCAATTCCTCTAGCATGTTGGCACTATCCAAGAATTTAAAAAATAAGTTTTGGCTTTGGATATACTTTACATTTGCTATATGACAGCCTTTGTTGAGGGGCACAAGCAAACACCCCTAACTTATGTCTGCAGTTAGAGTCAGAGGGACAATCTAAAGCATATCCAATGCATTTCATGGGTCCACTCCAGGCTTGAGACTGAAAACAATGTGAATGGACTAGAAGTGAACTGTACCTTTAATGGTATTTCTTCGAGTGTGATTACAAGCACAGGTCTACTTAGTAGCTATCAGACCAGCGTTTTGAAATGTGTTGGTCGTTCCCCAGAAAAGTGTTGGTCACTCTTTGGATCATCCTCCTGACTTTAATTGGAATAAAGTTGCATCTTATCAGTGGTGTGGCTCTTCAGTTTACATTTTTGTCACATTAGGCTACATTCACACTGGGGATTCAATCTTCTGATTCCTGCTGCAACTCTGAGTGGCTAGGTGCGGCTGCTGGCCCCATTTATTATAATGACAAGTCGCCAGCAGGTATTCGCGGCTGTCCACGTGCTGCTAGATGCACTTTGATCACCGCAGGTAATCACTGGCTGTGCAAAGAGTGCAAATAGCTGTGGCCACCGGTGACCTGTCATTATAGTGAACGGAGGCAGCGGCCACACATAACTGCTTAAAGCCACAGCAGGAATCAGAAGATTTCTGATATTACAAATCATACCGGCCCTAGTTGTGAATGTGAATTTAGCTTTACACTTCAAGCCAATGAGACCTTGGAGAGCCTCTGGGGTGTAGAAGCCTCCTGCCTGGGAACCTGAAATTGACATCAACATTAATACTTTAGGATAGTGATACCAATAAGATAACCTTACAGGTTACAGGCTATTTTTCCACTTCCTTCAACTACTCTTCTTCTTTGGTCTCCTTTACAAAGCAATCTCCCCGAACTACAGGCAAGTTTTTTAGATGAGGGAAGGGCTACTCTTGGATGGGAATGCGTTGTGTGCATAAACTTGTCTGAATCAGACCGAATAGGGATACTATTGGAAATGCGCTCCATAAACTGCTCCAAGACAAACATTCTGGAAAGATATTATTATATACCAATCAGTAAGTCTAAAGACAAGAATCAGGCACAGGTAGAAGGTTTAGGGCTTTACATATTATTTGTGTGTCATCAACACTAGCAGTGAAATAATTGAAGGCCCGAAGCAGATATTTTTTCGCCAGAGAATCCAGTAGGCACATGTGGAAAATTCCAGAGTGATCTGAACTTGGAAAAGAAAAACAGGCTTTATTATAAGGAATTGGCATAGGCTCAGAGTTCTGATTGACAGGTGTGAGTTCAGCAGATGTGACAACAACCTCAGGGCAGCTTACTACACATCACTTCTGCACCAAGTGTCTCTGAAGAGCTCACTAAGCGTGAAAGGAGCGCTTTTGTACAGTGTTTATGGAGACAGCAGATGGGCCTGATGTGTATGTTTGTAACAAATACAGTCTGAAGCCATTCTGCTCTCCCAAAGTGGACACATCACTTCTGGACTGGCCATGATGCCATTTTGTACCAGCATTACTATCAACTTCACTTTTCTTGAATGGGAAAGGAAGGGAAGAAAAAGAAGGGAAAAGAAGTAGATCAGGAAGGAAGGCAGAGAAGGAATGAGGGGAGATAAGGGCGAAATGCAGAGAAGGAATGAGGGAGATAAGGGGGGAAGGCAGAGAAGGAATGAGGGAGATAAGGAAGGAAGGCAGAGAAGGAATAAGGGAGATAAGGAAGGAAGGCAGAGAAGGAATGAGGGAGATAAGGAAGGAAGGCAGAGAAGGAATGCGGGAGATAAGGGGGGAAGGCAGATAAGGAATGAGGGGAGATAAGGGGGAAGGCAGAGAAAGAATGAGGGAGATAAGGAAGGAAGGCAGAGAAGGAATGAGGGGGAGATAAGGGGGGAGGGCATAGAAGGAATGAGAGAGATAGGGAGGGAAGGCAGAGAAGGAATGAGGGGAGATAAGGGGGGAAGGCAGAGAAGGAATGAGGGAGATAAGGAAGGAAAGCAGAGAAGGAATGAGGAAGATGAGGGGGGAAGACAGAGAAGGAATGAGGGAGATAAGGAGGGAAGGCAGAGAAGGAATGAGGGAGATAAGGGGGGAAGGCAGGGAAGGAATGAGGGAGATAAGGGGAGAAGGCAGAGAAGGAATGAGGGAGATAAGGGCGAAAGGCAGAGAAGGAATGAGGGAGATAAGGGGAGAAGGCAGAGAAGGAATGAAGGAGATAAGGGCGAAAGGCAGAGAAGGAATGAGGGAGATAAGGGGGGAAGGCAGAGAAGGAATGAGCGAGATAAGGGGGGAAGGCAGAGAAGGAATGAGGGAGATAAGGGCGAAAGGCAGAGAAGGAATGAGGGAGATAAGGGGGGAAGGCAGAGAAGGAATGAGCGAGATAAGGGGGGAAGGCAGGGAAGGAATGAGGGAGATAAGGGCGAAAGGCAGAGAAGGAATGAGGGAGATAAGGGGGGAAGGCAGAGAAGGAATGAGGGAGATAATGGGGGAAGGCAGAGAAGGAATGAGGGAGATAAGGGCGGAAGGCAGAGAAGGAATGAGGGAGATAAGAGGGGAAGGCAGAGAAGGAATGACGGAGATAAGGGGGGAAGGCAGAGAAGGAATGAGGGAGATAAGGGGGGAAGGCAGAGAAGGAATGAGGGAGATAATGGGGGAAGGCAGAGAAGGAATGAGGGAGATAAGGGCGGAAGGCAGAGAAGGAATGAGGGAGATAAGAGGGGAAGGCAGAGAAGGAATGACGGAGATAAGGGGGGAAGGCAGAGAAGGAATGAGGGGAGATAAGGGGGGAAGGCAGAGAAGGAATGAGGGAGATAAGGGGGGAAGGCAGAGAAGGAATGAGGGAGATAAGGGGGGAAGGCAGAGAAGGAATGAGGGAGATAAGGGGGGAAGGCAGAGAAGGAATGAGGGGAGATAAGGGGGGAAGGCAGAGAAGGAATGAGGGAGATAAGGAAGGAAGATAGAGAAGGAATGAGGGAAATAAGGAAGGAAGGCAGAGAAGGAATGAGGGCGTTACGGAAGTAGAGTGGGAGGTGTGAGGGTGGGAAGGAAGGAAGAAAGTAAGGACCATATTTTCCTATAATGAACAATTATGGCTGTAAATGTGTTTCCTATTCTTGTTTTATATAAAACAGAGATAACAAAATATTATTATGGTTAAATTTACATTTGAGGAAAATAATTATATACCGCCTTTATTCGTAACTTTTCACCAGAGAAATATTGTCCATTACCTGATCTCTGTCTGAAAATGCTAGCTGCCTGGCTATGGTTATGGTCCAAATTCAATACTTTCTGTGCCACAGACCTGGACCAAGCATTTAGCAAATGACAGAGCAAAAGTCTGACAGAAAGTAAAAGGTTATTCTGGCTGGTTGGGATAAGCATTTGGCTTTTAGCCATATTAATTATGCTCCAGTGTCTATTTCTGAATGATAGCATTCATTTTATAAGTATGGGAATTCCCTAGCTTACAGGCTTTTTGCTGATTCACAGCGCTGCTTCTTGGTGTTTCTGGTTAGAAAGATAAGGCCTGACCTGCCTTATAAGATTCTCCACTAATTCTGTATGTTCACTGATATCACCAAACATACTGCTTGTTTTCTAGCAGAAAATACAAAGACTCAATTTTGAGTACAGTATCACACATAAACAAAAACCTGTCATAAGAGAATGATGGAGGTAGACATTCATGACTACTTTGTGAAAATGCAAATTTCCCTGCTACTGAGGACAGCCAACTTACGCTTGCGTACATCATTGCACTGCACTGCACACTGTCTTAGGCTTTTTACACTTTTGGGATGCACAGTTTAATACCCAAGCATAAAATAATGAGTCTTGTAGATTCAGCCACTATTCTTAAATGCATGCTTTTTTTATTTTTATTTTTTTTTATAATTGGGTTGCAAACAGAGAAGTGTAAGTACCATGTACAGTATCTCACAATAGTGAGTACACCCCTCACATTTTTGTAAATATTTCATTATATCTTTTCATGTGACAACACTGAAGAAATTACACTTTTCTACAATGTAAAGTAGTGAGTGTACAGCTGGTATAACAGTGTAAATTTGCTGTCCCCTCAAAATAACTCAACACACAGCAATTAATGTCTAAACCGCTGGTAACAAAAGAGAATACACCCCTAAGTTAAAATGTCCAAATTGGGCCCATTTAGTCATTCCAACCCCCCACTGTCATGTGACTCGTTAGTGTTACAAGGTCTCAGGTGTGAATAGGGAGCAGGTGTGTTAAATTTGGTGTTATCGCTTTCACTCTCTCATACTGATCACTGGAAGTTCAACATGGCACCTCATGGCAAAGGACTCTCTGAGGATCTGAAAAAAAGAATTGTTGCTCTACATAAAGATGGCCTAGGCTATAAGAAGATTGCCAAGACTCTGAAACTGAGCTGCAGCACGGTGGCCAAGACCATACAGCGGTTTAACAATACAGGTTAAACTCAGAACAGGCCTTGCCATGGTTGACCAAAGGAGTTGAGTGCACATGCTCAGCGTCATATCCAGAGGTTGTCTTTGGGAAATAGATATATGAGTGCTGCCAGCATTGCTTCAGAAGTTAAAGGGGTGGGGGGGGGGGGGGTCAGCCTGTCAGTGCTCAGAGCATACTCCGCACACTGCATCAAATTGGTCTGTATTGCTGTCGTCCCAGAAGGAAGCCTCTTCTACAGATGATACACAAGAAAGCCAGCAAACAGTTTGCTGAAGACAAGCATACTAAAGACATTGATTACTGGAACCATGTCCTGTGGTCTGATGAGACCAAGATAATCTTATTTGGTTCAGATGGTGTCAAGCGTGTGTAGTGGCAACCAGGTGAGGAGTACAAAGACAAGTGTGTCTTGCCTACAGTCAAGCATGGTGGTGGGAGTGTCACAGTCTGAGGCTGCATAAGTGCTGCTGGCTACAGCTTATTGAGGGAACCATGAATGCCAACATGTACTGTGACATACTGAAGCAGAGCAAGACCCCCCCTCTCCCTTTGGAGACTGGGCTCCAGGTCAGTATTCCAACATGATAATGACCGCAAACACAACTCCAAGATGATCACTGCCTTGCTAAAGAAGCTGAGGGTAAAAGTGATTGACTGGCCAAACATGTCTCCAGACCTAAACCCTATTGAGCATCTGTGGGGCATCCTCAAACAAAAGGTGGAGGAGCACAAGGTCTCTAACATCCACCAGCTCTGTGATGTCATCATGGAGGAGTGGAAGAGGACTCCGGTGGCAACCTGTGAAGCTTTGGTGAACTCCATGCCCAAGAGGGTTAAGGTAGTCCTGGAAAATAATGGTGGCCACACAAAATATTGACATTTTGGGCCCAATTTCAACATTTTTACTCAGGGGTGTACTCACTTTTGTTGCCAGCGGTTTAGACATTGATGGCTGTGTGTTGAGTTATTTTGAGGGAAGAGCAAATTTACACTGTTATACAAGCTGTACACTCACTACTTTACATTGTAGCAAAGTATCATTTCTTTAGTGTTGTCACTTGAAAAGATATAATAAAATATTTACAAAAATGTGAGGGGGGTGTACTCACTTTTGTGAGATACTGTATATTAAAAAGTCAGAGTCAAAGCTAAGACCAAAAACGTGATGTCTACTGCAGCTTTTCAGTCCTTAGGTGTGATTGCTGCATTCATTTTCTTTGATCAGATATTTTACTCTTTAATATTCCTGCCAGTAGCTTATTCCTATTCTAGGATTTCAACACCTACACTCTGTACTGCATCCATGGAGGAGCAGTGTTGTGACAGGACATATTTGGTACTACAGAACACCTCCCCTCATGTTATAGAGATAAGGAGAGGCAGAGGTGTTCCATAGTCCTAACATATATCCTGTCCTAGGGTGACAATGCTCCACTCCCTATACTGTAACTATAGAGGAGCAGCCATGTCACCATAGGACAGGAAATAGTTTAGGACTACAGAACACCCCACCTCTCCCTCACTAGTCCAGACTGTGAACTGAGAACAATTCTAACTGATACATACAGCAAAGACAGAATACACAGGAAGTTATAAAACTTTTTCTTTTCAGTCAAATATTATTTTTAGATATATTTTGAACAACACAAAAGGAGTACCGGAGAGATGACCATTTTTTATATTATTTATTTCTATGTAGACTCTTATGCTTCAAAAAGCCACTGAAGATCTGGAAAGAGAGAAAACAGAAGTGGAAGAGGAGAAAGCCCGAACCCTTTCAGAGAATGTTCCGCCCTTACAGTATGGAGGCCTGAATATTCAGCAGTTACAGGTAATACAATGCTACTCAACATCTTGCTGATTTCATAGTTGCTTTTATTTTGTTTCAGTCTGAAAATTGGCCACTTTTATTTAGAATATGTGAATCTGTGGCCAGGCTATAGACGTTCAATTGTTTACATAATTTAGGCAGTAATTAAGCTTAAACGTCCATCTTTCTGATCATGTTTTAGGTTACGCCCATATTTAGGGTGTACCATGAAACATGGTCAGAAACGATAGCTACCTACCTTACTGCTGCCTCCTCCCCTTCACATAATCATGGGTTTCTTCTCCCTACCGACTTGTCAAATTTGAATTTGGCTCCACCCACACATCTGTGTCATTCATTGGCAGAGATCTGTGAACAAAAAGACTACAAGTGCCATCTTCCACCATGGCAGAGGGATTCATAGATGTCAATAGAGCACAGATAAAGTGACATCACTGCACTTGTAGTCCATTGATGCTTTCTCCAGTTCTGTAATTAAAGGTCTGTACTTTAGTATAGATCTGAGCTGGAAAAAGAGTCTGCAGGAGCCAGGGCACTGCTTTTTTGCCACTGATATCTGTAGCTGTAGGCACTGTGAAGTAAGTCATCCTCAAAGTTTTCAGACAGTCGTAGCAGAAGCACTGAAGTCCTTCAAAAATTTCTCTACTAAAGGCAGCAGATCCTCAATAAGGTTTGCTAAAATAATTCAGTTTCTAAACAGCATTTAACATATTTTTCAACCAAACTTGAGTATCATATTAAAAAGGAACTTGCCTTAACGTGGAAGTAAAGTCCACTTTTTAACTTTTAAATTTGCCTTTTTATAGGCTTACCTGTAGGTACTGTACAGTGAATATCTCCTAAACTTGCACTGTTTAGGATATATTCACAGGGGATGCAGCCAGTGACATCACTGGTGCATGCGATCTGAAGGGACGGCATACTCCCGTGCCGCGGGTGATGTCATTGCAGCCCCAGCCATTCATACAGCCGGACCCTGTGAACGCGGAAGGAAGACCGGGTGAAGGTGGAAGTGCCAGGGAGCCGTGACAGCGCTGCGCTGGAGGGCCCCATGTACAGGTAAGTCTGTCATAATGTGCAAGTATGCAGTGCATACTAGTGCATTATGACTTAAACCTGCATGTTTTTTATTTTTTTTGTGGCAGTACTACCGCTTTAAATCCTCTCTTAGGTTGTCCGCTGGGTTATCCTCAAAACACATATACATCAAGAATTGCTTGCTGGAAGTAAGCTGCCCACATCCCGGAACTCAAAATCTATTGTGTTGGTCCTCCTTGAGTGGGATTTTATGGGTCATTAATGAAAGGTCACTTTAAAATTAATACATTTTATTGTGTAACAAAATACAATTTACAATATACAGACATAAAATCAATGCGGTATATAGCTTTTTTGTACAACCATGATCTGTGGTGACTGATTACCAGGAGCAAAACCCAAAGTGTTTTGAGAAATAAGGGTTTAATGTCTTCGTCTGGGGTATTGAACTACCGATTATACTCAGTCAGCTATAGGTGCCCAAAGCAGAAAACCGCATACTTTAAAAACAAAACTGTTGGTTCTTAGCCACACCTTGTACCATAGAGAATCAACCCCTGGGGGAGACAATCCAGCGACCGGTAATTCTTTGGCCCCCAAGGGGTACAAATGAGGGACCCCCACTGCCCGAGTCTCATTGTGGGTAGTCTGGGGTATGGTAATATGTCCACAACGAGATTTGGTTCAAGTGGACTAGAGTCCGTAGTGCTGGTATTCGTCTAAATGGTCAGACTCAAATGGAAACTGACGAATACACATAAACACATACACATCCAGTAAATCCAGCTTTTTCATGCTGTAATGCTTTGCTCCATCACTGCACACCAGGTCCCGTGCTGCCATCTTTTTTATCTATATCTTTGGGAGATGCCTTTCTTTTCTGAGTCTTTGCAGGCAGCCCTCTGATGCAAGCATGCACTGCAATAGATCTAATGGGAGCCAACTGTAAAAACCAGGAAGTGACAGCCACCCCCCTGATGACATGCAGTGATGCATGCTCTGTAGACTACCCTGCCTCCTCCTGGGAGGTTTGACATCAATGACCCAGAAGGCTCCGGGCAACTGAGATTTCATTCTCGCCTAGGCGAATCGCCTGGAAGTGCTAAGTGTGTGTGTGTGTGTGGGGGGGGGGGGGTGTAGGAATAAAATGACAAAATGTGGGTGGGAAGGGTGAAGGTTCACTTTAATTACTGAGTTTATTTTATTTCTATCTCTAGGAATTGTGCCACAAACTTCATAAACAGATCGATGCTGTAGATGAAGAACGCTATGACATTGAAGTAAAAGTCAAAAAGAATGATTTTGATGTAAGTCAGCTACAATGCATATATTTATGTTAAATTTATTTGGTCAAAAAATGTGATACATCTCTCCAGTACATTCAAGTTTCAAAGCAATAAAAATCGGATTTTTGTAAGATCTTACCGTAAAATCCTTTTCTCTGTCGCTCATTGACAGACGTAGTCTTCTTGATTCACAAGAACTGGGTTATGCTGCCCTCTACAGGAGTAGGACTAGGCAGAAAGAAAAAACGTTCTGGCTCCACCCTAGGGGCAGTCCCAGAGGGTATATCCTCTTCCTGTCTGCTACAGAGAATCAGTTCTGTCCCAAAGCAGCAACAGAGAATTTAACCCAACCCAACTCAATGATAGAGGGGCGGGTACTACGTCTGTCAATGAGCTTAAGAGAAAAGGATTTTACGGTAAGATCTTACAAAAATCCGATTTTCTCTGTCGCTCATTGACAGACGTAGTCTTCTTGATTCACAAGAACTGGGACGTCCAGAAGCAGTGCCACAAATGAGGGGTGGGATTGACCGAAATCAAAATCCAAACTAGAAGGCCCAACCGGAGCCAACCAGAAGTATCAAAGGACTCATCGAGTAAACAGATGAGACCTACCCCACAAATCCTCGAGGTAGACCAACAGTCTCCTCAAACAGTGGCCTGCAGGAACCTTGCGGCCAGAAGAGGCATCTGACGATGCCATCACATAAACCTTATACAATATTGTAAAGGTATGAACCGACGACTAAACAGTCGCCTTGAAAACCTGAACCACTGACGCCTGATGGCGGAGGGTCCAGGAAACTCTAAGCGCCCGAGTAGAATGCGCCTTAACAGGGAACGGGGGATCCCGACCCTTAGATAAAATAAGCCTATACCACCGTCTGTCTGATCCATCTAAAGATGGTCGCAGCAGAACAGGCAACCCCTTCTTAGGGCCATCCGTGATCACAAACTGTGAATCCGTCTTACAAATTGAATCCGTAGTATTCAAATATATCCTGATCGCCCGAACTACATCCAAGGAATGCCATGCAAATTCTCGAGGATGATTGGGCTAAGGACATAGGAAGGACAATACACTGTCCTCATTCAATGAAACTTTGAAACCACCTTAGGAAGGAAGGATGGATTCGGATGAAGAACAACCTTATCCCTATGAACCACCAGATCTGGGGAACAACAGGATAATGCAGCCAGTTCTGACACCCTGCGTGCAGAAGTGATAGCCACCAAGAAGACCACCTTCTGGGATAAAGTAAGCAAGGGAATCTCCCTGATATTTTCAAAGGGAGGTGTCTGAAGAACCGACAGCACCAAATTAAGATCCCAGGATGGTAACGGCGCGTGCACTGGCGGAGCCAGGTGTCGCACCCCCTGGATGAAATTCCGCACCAAGGAATGAGTAGACAAAGGCTTCTGAAAGAAGATAGCAAATGCTGAAACCAGACCCTTGATAACACTCAAGGCCAGCTTCTGCTCAACTCCCTGTTGCAGAAAAGCCAATATTCGGGCTACCGAATAAAGATGTAGATGGAACCCAAGGGATTCACACCACACAATATAAGACTTCCATGTACGATGATAATCTTTCTGGAAGTCGCTTTCCTTGTTTTAACTAGAGTAGGAATAACTGAAGCTGACAATCCCTTGTCCTTCAGCACCTGGGTCTCAATAACCAGGCCGTTTAAAACCAGCGATCGTAAAGCAGGATGGAAGATCGGTCCCTGAGACAGTAGATCCTCCCTGAGAGGAAGTCTCCACGGGACGTCCGCCACCAGTCTGACCAAGTCGGCGTATCAAGCTCGACTAGGCCAGTCCGGAGCTGCCAGGATTACTGGAATTGCGGTCTCTGCTAGAGGATCGCGGGAGCAAGCCACGTATCTCTGTACTTTTCTGTTGAATCGTGATGCCAACAGATCCACATCCGGGGTGCCCCAACGTAGGCACAACTGGTGGAAAACTTCTGGATGGAGGGACCATTCCCCCTGATCCGGAGTCTGACGGCTGAGATAATCTGCCTGCCAATTTTCCACCCCCGGAATGAACACCGCAGAGATAGCTGGAACAAATCGTTCCGCCCAGCGAAGAATGCAAGCCACTTCTTTGGCCGCTCGGACACTCTTGGTGCCCCCCTGGTGATTGACATAAGCCACGGCCGTGGCGTTGTCCAACTGGATCCGAACCGGGCTGCCCTGGAGCTGCTCGGTCCAGTGAATCAGACAAAGTCTGATCGCTCTCAGTTCCAATACATTTATCGGTAACCTGGATTCTTCCGGGGACCAAAGTCCCTGAACGGATAACTGACCGAGAATTCCTCCCCATCCGGATAGGCTGGCATCCGTGGTCACTATCGTCCAATATATTGGCAGAAATTACTTTCCCTGGCTGAGCATCGGAGACCGAAGCCACCAGACCAGAGACTCTCTGGTCTGTTTGCTCAATTGGATCCGATAGTCCAGGGACTCCGGATTCCGATTCCATCTGAGAAGAATCTCTTGCTGAAGAATACGGGTATGGGACTGGGCAAATGGGACTGCTTCGAAGGAAGCCACCATCAACCCCAGAACCCTCATGCAAGTCCGAAGGGAAGACCAGCTGTTGGATAGTAACAACTGGACTGCTGATTGAATCTTTCGGAGTTTCCCTACCGGAAGGAAAACTCTTGTCCTGACTGTGTCTAGAATTAGACCCAGATATTCGAGCCTCTGGGTGGGAACCAGAAATGACTTTTGCTGGTTCACCAGCCACCCGAATTCCTGTAAAGAAATTATAGTAATTTCTATGTTTTGTAGCAGGGTCTGAGGAGACTCTGCATGAAGCAGGAGATCGTCTAGGTAACCTATAATCGATATGCCTCTTTGGCGCAGTAGTGCCAACATTGGGGCCAACACCTTAGTGAAGACCCGAGGAGCCGTGGCGAAACCGAAAGGTAACGCCACAAACTGATAGTGGTTCTCTTCTACGGAAAAGCGTAGAAAACTGCTGATATCCTGCGAAAAATGGGAATGTGAAGATAGGCGTCCTTGATGTCTATGGACGCTAGGACATCCCCTGGATGCAGGAAGGCTGCTACTGTGCGAATGGATTCCATCTTGAATTTCCTTATGTCGAGAAAGGAATTGAGTGCCCTTAAGTCCAGAATTGGACGCACTTTGCCCTCTTTCCTGGGTATTGTAAATAGGTTTGAATAAAACCCTTGAAAACGTTCTGTCCAAGGAACGTGGACTACCACTCCTTGTTGTAGTAAATCCGTGACTGCTCACCGCAGATCTTCTAAACGATCCGGGGATAGTCGGATATTGGAAGGGAAGAATCGCGCCGGTGGGAGAGATCGAAACTCGATCTTGTACCCTGACCTTATGACTTCGCCCACTTGTCCGGGATTCTGGAAAGCCATGGATCCGGGAACCGGGGAAGACGTCCCCCCACCCCAATTATGGGTGGGGGCGCACCTTCAGGCTTTGGACGATTTATCTTCAGGTCTGGAGGGGGCGGGCTTTTGCTTGCCCGACCAACGTCCCCTGAAGCCTCCTGAAGGAGCTTTGGAGGACTTAATTTTTTCACCCGCGGGACGAAAAAACTTTTTTGTGAGCAGAGAAAGAAGGCCCTCGTCTTTGACGAGTTCCTTTACCCTTAACATCTTGCGGTAAAAAGGTGCTCTTTCCACCCGTGAGATCCTTAATGATCTCATCTAAGTTGGCTCCAAAAAGACGCTCTCCTAAAAAGGGGATATTAGCCAATGCTTTTTTGGAACCTTGGTCGGCTAACCAACCTTTTAGCCACAGTGTACGCCTGAGAACCACTGCTGAAACTGATGCTCGCGCCAATAATGGAGTGGCGTCTAACGCCGCATCACACCCAAACTGTAACCCCTGTATCATTTGTTCTAACAAATCTGATACCGCCTGAGGGACCTCTTCTAAGTCCCGGCGTAACCACTTGGTCCATTCAGTTACAGTCTGCGAAACCAGACCAATAGCAATTATTGGTCTGAAAGCTGATCCAATCAAGGAAAACAAGGTGCGAGAAATAGCTTCTATCTTGCGATCCACTGGATCTTTAAAAGACGGAGCGTCTTCTAAAGGAATAACCGTGGCTTTATTCAATCTAGCAATTGGTGAATCCACCACAGGTGGTTCTGTCCATTTCTTAATGAGGGTTTCCTCAACGGATAACGCCAGTTAATGCGTTTAGAAATAGCAGAGGTGCGTTTTGGCAGACTCCATTCCTCTTTGATTGGATTGCCAAAAACATTTGGGCAATGGAAAAACCTTCGCCATTTTCATGTGTTTTTTAGTCCCAAAAGGGATTTCAGTTTCAGCTATTTCCGACGGAATACCCTGTAATCTTAAGGTTTCTTGAACAGATACAATGAGTGCGTTTACCAACGCTTCCTCTCGGGCTATGGCTGATGCCGAAACATCCTCCTCACTGTCTGAAGAGACAGTACCCGAGACACCAATCCCAGATGAAGTACCTGCAACTGCAGAAATAGGCTCAGAGTCTGAATCCGAAGTTTCAGATAATAAGGGGTTAGGCGGGGGTCGCTTTCTTGCGCCCTGTCAATGACAAGCCACTTCCACCCGGGACACAAAAGTTTCCATAATAGCTGACAATGATTCAACTATCAGTGAGGTGCTAGAGGATCCTGCAGACACCTCGAGGGGATCCGGTGGAGATACATGAGTGGCAGGGTCCATGTTAATTCAGGACACCTCTGCCAGAAAAAACAAAAAACTTTCTTTTTTTTTTTTTTTTTTTAAATAAAAAAATACCTTTTTATGTGTCTCCCCCTAGCGCAATAGCGCCCCTCAGAGTACCTGCTTCTCGATCCCCACAGAGAGAGAGAGGGACCCCCAAGGCTCACCACCCGATGCAGAGAAGTTTCCAACCAACTGCAGTCAGCGTCTGTCTTTTACAGACTGGAAAGAGCTGTGTTCGTTTTCCCGGGTAGAAGGACGTGGCTCCGCCCCCTGTGTACGCCTTCCGGCGTTCCCAGCTCTCCACGAGGTAGCTGGGCTCATCAAACATGGCCGCCCCCATACAGGAGACAATAGACTCCAAAAACATGGCGGCCGGCGTGACCTGAGGACATACATGCACCTGGTCTACGGCAAAATGGCGGCGGACCGCCGAAATCTTCTTTCCCAGCAAATCCACCTGCATCTCTGCTAAGTGGCGGTTTATCGATCTGCAGGAGGTACACTACAATTAAGGTAGGATTATACCTCCTATGTCTGCTGTAATACTACAGTCTCCTGGGTAGAGTGTTAGCTCTCAAACCAAGTCCACTTCCCACCAAACACATACTGTATTTACAAGGGGGACTTTTAGTGTCAGATATATACTGACCATGTATGGAGGGGCCCATAATTCATACTGCCTCATAACGAGGAAAAAAGGGAACGTTTACTCACCATACCGAACCGACAGGCACCCTCTCTTCACAATACCCTCTCCACCGGGGTGGGGGGTTGTGGACCACTCCGGACGCCTCGACTCTGTGGTTCCTGGCGTCCAAGCGAGACTTTTAACTCGCAAGGTCAGTCCCTCCAATGGGACTCCGTCGCGGCCGACCCAGCGCGGAGCTCTGGTCTGCACGCGCTCGTAGGCAGAAACCGGGGTGACCACTGGATCTCAACATCCAGCCCGTCGCCCGGCCCCGCATACTTACTTGAATGTGTCGCGGCCGACCAAGCGCAATGCAATGGTCTGCGCGCGCTCGTAGGCCGGCTGGGGTGACCACTAGTGTCGCCCAGTCCGGCGTTTTTGCTTGAAGATCTCACAGGAAAAAAACACTGGAGAAAACTACCTAAAAAATATTTTTTCTAAAGAAAAAATCTTGCCAGGACCAAAAAGATCCCAGCAAGGAACTTAGGTCCTTACTCCTGACTAGACAGAAAAAAACTGATTCTCTGTAGCAGACAGGAAGAGGATATACCCTCTGGGACTGCCCCTAGGGTGGAGCCAGAACGTTTTTTCTTTCTGCCTAGTCCTACTCCTGTAGAGGGCAGCATAACCCAGTTCTTGTGAATCAAGAAGACTACGTCTGTCAATGAGCGACAGAGAAAATGCTGCAAGCACAGAGAAATACCTGCCAGAAATCCAGTGAGCTCAAATGACAATGCTACATTAGCACCACGGAAATTCAAGGCAGTGTTGTCAGCCATGCCAATGCCTTCATTGTTGGACTACAGAACACCTCCCTATTATGGTATGATGTTTTGGAGATAAGGAAAAGGGGGGGGGGGGTATTACAACCTTTTCCCATATGCCCACAATGAAGTTGAAACTCTCTCAGCTGATTTTCCCACTTATTCCTTTCAGATATGTAAGGAGATAACATGTTACTCATCTTGCCAAGAACCACACAAAACTAAAAAACTTGTTTTTAGATGGAGTTAGCTAATAAATTCTGGACAACTATGTGCACACAGTGTATAAAAAATGTAATGACTGGGTCTAAGCAAGAATTTGAATTGTTATACCTATCATAGGTCTGTGCACAAGGTGTGCCAGATGTGGCTGGGCACACTCTACTCACCTCGTGCGCAGGGCTTTTTTTTTAGCCAGAATGTGGCTGAATACCATTCTGCCACCTACAGCTGCCTTGTCCTCTGATCCCCCGTGTCCAGACGCCACAATCACATATTTTGTAATCAGTATGTAGTGCTTCAGGATCTCCTGTCCCCGCCTGCCGCCTATCAGACCTATGTAGCACAGAGCTGAGTGAAATGTTCTAAAACTCCTCTGTGTGCTACACGGGGTGATAAGCGGAGCTGTCCAGGAAAAGCAACGTGCACTGTGTCCAATAGAGGAAGCCCCCATCCACCTAAAAGAGCAGCTGCACCGCTGTAAAGCATTAATGCAGAGGTGAGAGCTGTGTATGGAAAATGGGGGATAGGGGCAGTCTTGCAGAAAGGCAACTTCTGTGAGGTTGGGGGTGTTGTGCAGATGTAAGAGCTGGGAAGGAGAAAGGGGAAGGGGGTGGGATTTGTGTAGAGGGGAATACTGTCGAGGTGGTAGGCTGTGCAAGATGAGAGCAAGAGAAGTAAGAGATCTGGGGGTGCAGAGGTGAAAGATGGTGGTTGCAGAGGTGAGGGCTATAGATGGGGTGCAGGAGTAAAATGTAGAAGGGGACAGAAATAAGCTGTGGATGATGGGGGTGAAAAGATAAGCTGTGGTTGGGCATGTACAGAGGCAAGTTGTGGACTGGGGGGTTAAGCTGTGGATGATGAGATTGCAGAGGTGGGATGTTGACTGGGGGCGTAAAGATGAGTTGAAGATGGGGGTGTGCAGAGGTGAGCTGTGGTTGGGGGAAAAAGAGGTGAGCTGTAAATGAGGGAAGAAGAGGTGATCTGTGGACTGGGGAGAAAAATGGTGAGCTGTGGATGATGAGGTGCATAGGTGAGCTGTGGATGGTGGGGTTCATAGGTGAGCTGTGGACTGGGGGAGAAGTAGCGAGCTGTGGACAGTGGGAGAAGAGGTATGCTGTGGATGGTGGGGTTCACAGGTGAGCTGTGAACAGGGAAAGAAGAGGTAAGCTGTATATGGTAGGGTGCATATGTGAGGTGTGGAGAGGGGAAGAAGAGGTAAGCTGTGGATGGGGGAGAAGAAATGTTGAGCTGTGGATAGTGTGAGAAGGGGTGAGCTGCGGATGGGGGGAGAAGAGGTGAGCTGTGAATAATAGGACACATGGTGAGATGAGCTGTGGACAGGAGGAGAAGAAATGGGGAGCCGTGGATAGCAGAAGAAGAGGTGAGCTGTGGATGGTGGGGTTCATATGTGCGCTGGACAGGGGGAGAATTAGTGAGCTTTGGACAGCAGGAGAAGAAGTGAGCTGTGCATGGTGGGGTTCATAGGTGAGCTCTGGATGGGGAAAGAAGAGGCGAGATGTGGATGGTGACATGCCCAATGTATTAAATCACCCTTTGGATTCTTACATCTCTCAAGGACACCACCAGAGAGTTACATCTGCTGGGATTGCCAGTGTTGCCAGTATTGCCATTATCTAGGCAAGCCTGAGCTTGCGTCGCTCCTCCTGCTGCATTCTCTGTAATGTATTACAAATTACCAAAGTATAAAATATTTATTTCCTCGTTTTATAGATCAATGCTTTAAACCAGAAGATTTTTGACCTTAAGGGAAAATTCAAGCGCCCCAACCTGCGCAGAGTGCGTATCTCAGCCGACGCCATGCTTAAGGCCCTCCTTGGATCCACAACTAAGGTTTCCCTAGATCTGAGGGCTAACCTGAAGTCAGTGAAGAAGGAAGATGAAAAGGTTAGTAGTTTGCAGAGAAGATAGTTATGCTATTTTGCACCAAGAAGTGGAAGTGTGGGCTTAAAAAAACTGGAACAATGGGAAATGGAGATTTTGCCTGTAGCAACAAACCAGTCCAGCTTTCCTTTGTTTTGCCTGCACTGTCTAGACTGGCTTAGTGTAATGAAGGTAGAGGCCAAGGCTTATGGGCTGCGATTGGATCCCTTTAGACCCAGCAGCTGACAGGATGGCAAAGCATAAACCTGCAAGAACAGTGCAAAAATAAATATATAAATGTTACATCTTTCATTGGTTGTCCTTGACAATATTGCTGCTTTAATTTTCTCCAGTTTTTAGACATTTCTTAGAATAGAATGGGCAAGTGTTGCTGTGGTCATACAGCAATCCTCCTGGAAGTTAAATTGAACCTGTGTTGTCCTTTTTAAAGTAGAAGTGTGGCCAGAGTTCTTTCTGCACTCCTGTGACGCGTTTTCAGCCAGCAGTGGGCTTTAACTAGTCCAGGCTGGGGAAAGATCTCTACTTTACAGTTGGGATCCACCCAGATTCCTGGACCAGCAGCTAGCTCAGCCTCTCACCATTGTGAACCAGCTGCTTCCTCCCCTCCCCAGCCCAGTGCTCCAGTGAGCACTGAAGGGGTAGAGCAGAGAGTGGTGACTGACAGTCACGGCTCTCTGCTCAGAACGGAGAGCAGAACTGAGCGATCAGGGGTGTTTGATCGCTCAGTTCTCAGTACAGAGGCAGCAGAGGACAGATGCAGCATCAGATCGATCAATAAGGTTTTTTATTTTAGTTAATACCATACTTCTATTTTAAAGGCATAGTAACAAGTTCAAAACAACAAAAAGTGCTAATGGAATGTCAGCTCAACAACTGGGCTCCTGTTTGTTCCCCATTAATCATTAAAAACAAAAAAAAATGAAAAAGCTGGAGTCCCACTGCGATCCTTATGAAAAGTGTATTTGTTTCATAACCAAAGGTACCCAATACCAACAGTAATGCTAAGGCATTTAAACTATACAGCTTCAACCAAAGCTCGTAGCTATGGTTAACTGTGTAGCTGAAATGTGTTAACATTCTCGATAATGTTGGATGGCCTTGGCTTTTAAACTAATAAACTATTCATAAGGATTGCAGCTGGACTCCAGCTTTTTGGTAAAGGATTCACTTGAGAGGTCACCCACTCTGCTGCTAATAATTATGTTGCATCCCATAACAGCCATCTTTCCTGCCAGAGCCCTAAGAGTAATTCCTGTGTAAGTTTGGGTTGGTCTTGGTAGGGGCTTATGCGTGGCTAAGTGTTCTCACTCTGCCCCACTAGTGTTAACCCACTTTAAAATCATGCTGGCTATCATGTAGGCATACCTTATATGTATCAAAAACAAAGAAAAGAAAAAGCCGCGCTAATCCCAAATAAACATATGGACAGAATGACTGACCAATTCTGAGCATATAAGTGCTCAGAAAATTACAAATAACTGAAAGAAAAACAGTGGCAGCCAGCACAAAAGGAAAACCATATCCAAAATGCAAAAATAAAAAGAGCAGTGCAGCGCCTAATAATGATGGTAGTAGCTAGTACACATGAAAGAGATGTAATGACAACAGTCTTACAAAAAATCGTACATAATTGTAAGTGATGTACACATGAATGGAGAAACAGGACAATCCTGGTAATAAACAGTCTCTAAATCTGAGGATAGGGAGAAGTGATGATAGGAAACCGCTCCCACAGTAGAGCAATAATCCACCATTGTGAAGAAACAACAGGGGCACTCTTACCAAACGAGGTGGACCCTCAAATTAATGAAAGGTCAATCGAGCATGGAATGAGTATATGATGACGAAACGCGTCAGTCATGTATGACACACGTAAGCACGCTTCTGCTGCGGCCATTTTTAAATTTCCATGCTGTTTTTCAAACAACGCCATGGGAGTACCTGTCCATTGTTTACTAATCAAATTCAAGTTTGAACGTATTACACTATTGGATCCCCCTTATTTCTTTATGAGGTACTTTGGAGGAGTTGGGGACATTTACAACTGAAAAGTTTATTTCCATTCCATTTATGAGATAAAGGAGTTATAGTGACTGGATACCTGCTGATCTGACACCAGATACTCATTCCATGCTCGATTGACCTTTCATTCATTTGAGGGTCCACCTCATTTGGTAAGAGTACCCCTGTTGTTTCTTCACAGTGGTGGATTATTGCTCTACTGTGGGTGCGGCTTCCTATCATCACTTCTCCCTATCATCAGATTTAGAGACTGTTTATTACCAGGATTATCCTGTTTCTCCATTCATGTGTACATCACTTACAATTATGTATGATTTTTTGTAAGACTGTTGTCATTACATCTCTTTCATCTGTACTAGCTACCATCATCATTATTAGGTGCTGCACTGCTCTTATTATTTATACCTTATATGTATGGCACAAGTTTCCATGGCAAGAAACCTTGTTAAATACCTTTTTATGAGATGCTTTAGCATTCATCTGAGTACTGTAGCCTAGCTTCTGTGTCTACAGGGCCAAGGCTGTTTTTGGGAGAATATGCCATCAGGTAGTAGCCGACTTCATTTCCCATGCTCCTTTGCTCCTGTATGAGTACATAGCTAAGGAACACTGATCCATCAATCATGGTGGAGAAGTAGGAGCTTATGGGCTGGCTGAGGTGTGCTGACTAAAGGGGAGACTAAAGGTATGAAGTGACAATGCTACTGCTACATTACAAATAAGTGGGTTTGAGTTGTCACCCTGTTCCAGGACGCCTATTACACAGTGCCAAAACTGGTGGGTTCTCTAAAGCCTCGTACACACGCACCGATTGTTGGCCGTGAATTTTCGGCCAGCGTCCGATCGGCCGATTGTCGGCTTGTTAGTATGATGCTTCCGACAACCGACTGCGACTTTTCGGCCGAACAAAATCTGGTGTGCATGCTATAAAATTTTTGTTGGCCGTCACCAGAACGGCCGATTGTTCTTCAGTCAGTACAGATTTCGGCAGACAAAAATGTGATGAGCAAGACTGGGCATGCTCAGAGAAGAAAAAACACACGAAAAGTAAACCAGAACATGACATCACTTCTGCAGTTGGTTGTTGTTGGCCCGACAAAATTCGTGTGCAGTCTAGAGCACATTTCAACCAACACAACAACACTGGACAAAAGACGGCCGATCGGTCGGCCAACAATCGGTGCGTGTGTACGAGGCTTAAGTAAGGGCTCTTTCACACGGGCGGGCCGATCAGATCCGCCTGCCAGTTTTTTAGGCGGATCTGATCGGATGCCCCATTCAGCCCTATGGAGCAGTGGATGTCAGCGGTGACATGTCCGCTGACACCCGCTGCCATCCGCATCCAATCCTGTCCGTGAAATCCGGACGGATGGAAACCCTATTTTCCATCCGTCCTGGGGATCGGATGGGATGGGATCGTATGAGAGCGGACAGGCGGTCCGCTCTCATCCGATTCCCCATAGAGAGCAGCGGGGGCTGTGACACCTGCCTCTCCGCACTGCAAGCGGAG
The DNA here is from genome assembly GCF_965119305.1 of Pelophylax lessonae. NCBI lineage: Eukaryota > Metazoa > Chordata > Amphibia > Anura > Ranidae > Pelophylax > Pelophylax lessonae. The sequence goes on along the minus strand of NC_138771.1, from coordinate 479,003,825 downwards.
ATGGAGCTGTCATCCGCCGTCTCAGCGGGGATCGTGGATCTGTCCCTGCTGAGCAGCACGGATCCGCCTACGGAGGCGGACCGTGTGAAAGAGCCCTAATGCCTGCTGCAGCACATACTATATTTTTGATTTCGTTTTATATACACTTTAAGAACAAATTGGCTCCTGAATAAAATTGAGATTCCACAGCTCCTTTGGGAATTCATTTGGGTTTTATTATTCTGGAATTAAAAAAAATGACACGAACTGACTAATATTTTATAATGCAACTGAACCTGTTTCTGTTGTTTCTGTTTTCCTTGCTTGGGAAAAGCAACCTCATATAAATCACTCATAAGCTAACCAGCTTGGATAGGTTTACAGGAAGCCCCAGGCTGCTTACTTATGATTGTTATTCAACTACAAGAGCAGTATAGCCAGCTTCCATAACAAGGGCACTGCAGAAGTGCCATTAATATGGATGTGTTTTTTTATTTTTTTATTACCATGTTCCAAAATGCAAATGGCAGCAGCCAAACTGACTCTGGGCTATGCAGATGCTCATATGCCACAGTGTTTGTTGGTGCCAGCCGTTGGGCATTAAACTGCAGTTTTTAAATGGTTCTGTTATTAGCAGATTGGAATTGAGTTTCTTGGCAACTATGAAAAGTAGACATATAAAGAAGGGCATTTATTTAAAGTGACACTGCCACTTTTAGCCCCTCCCCCAGCAAGTTATAATTACCAGTCCATTGTTCCCACTCTATTGAAGCCTTTGCTCAGTTGCTGTATGTGAGAGGAGGCTTCCAGGTATGGTGGAGATTGTGACTTTTCCATGTGACAGTAGCTGGACCTGAGCAGCCACATGGGGGTGCTCCAGAGCGCACAAAGTGTGCACTTTTGCAGTAGGAAGTTGATTACAGTAAACCCCCGCTCCATCGCGGTTCAGTTTTTGCGGTCCCGGTATATTGCGTTTTTTTTTGTAATGTTATTTTACTATATAAATCATTAAAAATGAAATATTTTTGTGTTTTCCATAGCTCTTGCTATGTCTCTCAGTATCTTTTATGTGTTTAAATGAGTTTCTATTGTTTTAAAAGTGTGTTTAAAGATCTTAAAATGCTTTTACACGTACAGTGACAGTAAAAAAAACATGCCTACAATGCATTTTAATAGGGTTTTTCTATTTCGCGGAATTTCACTTTTCGCGGCTGGGTCCGGAACGTAACCCCGCAATGGAGGGGGGTTTACTGTATAACTTTCTAGAGCGTGAATTGGTGATTATAGCCGGCTAGGGGGCTACCGAGAAATACAATTACTTTGCCCATTCAGGGTATATAACAGTGTCTGCACCTGAAAGGCCATGTGGGGGGCTCTGGACCTTAGCCAGGGTAAACTCTTGCAGTGGGAAGTTGGTGGGAGAGCATGGATTGGTGATTAAAACTTGCCAGGGGTGTATTAAGAGATGTAGTGACTTTGACCATTCAGGTTATCCATGACAATGGGAATGATTTACTAAAGGCAAATAGACTGTGCACTTTGCAAAGTGCAGTTGCCCTCTAAATGTGCAGTTGCACCAGAGCTTAGTAAATTAGGTAAGGCTTCACTTTGCAAAGAGTACCCAATAAGTAAGGAAATTAAAAATAAAAACAGGCTTTCTACTTGCACATGATTGGATGATTGGAAGTCAGCAGGGTTTTTGTTCATTTACTAAGCTCTGGAGGAACCGCACTTGCACAGTGCAACTGCACTTTGCAAAGTGCACAGTCTTTTTCCCTTTAGTAAATCAACCCTAATCAACCTTATCTATAATATACACTATATTACCAAAAGTACTGGGACACCTTCCTTTACACGCACACAAACTTTATCAGCATCTAGTCTTAGTGCGTAGGGTTCGATATTGAGTTGGCTCACCTTTACAGCTATAACAGTTTCAACTCTTCTGGGAAGGCTGTCCACAAGGTTTAGGAGTGTCTATGGGAATGTTTGACCATTCTTCCAGAAACGCATTTGTGAGGTCAGGCACTGATGTTGAATGAAAAGGCCTGGCTCGCAGTGTCCACTCTAATTCATCCCAAAGGTGTTCTATCAGGTTGAGGTCAGGACTCTGTGCAGGCCAATCAAGTTCCTCCACCCCAAACTCGCTCCTCCGTGTCTTTATAGACCTTGCTTTTTGCATTGGTCCAAATCATTTGGTGGAGGGGGTTGTTTTTCAGGGGTTGGGCTTGGCCCCTTAGTTCCAGTGAAGGGAACTCTTAAGGCGTCAGCATATCAAGACATTTTGGACAATTTCATGCTCCCAACTTTGTGCGAACAGTTTGGGAATGCCCCCTTCCTGTTTTAACAAGACTGTGCAGTGACAGTGCACAGAGCAAAGTCCAAAAAGACTTGGATGAGCATGTTTTTGGGTGGAGGAACTTGTCTGGTCCTGACCTCAACCTGATAGAACACCTTTGGGATGAATTAGAGTGGAGACTGCGAGCCAGGTCTTCTTGTCCAACATCAGTGCCTGACCTTGCAAAGCTGCTTCTGAAAGAATGGTTAAACATTCCCATAGACACACTCCTAAACCTTGTGGACAGCCTTCCCAGAAGAGTTGAAACTGTTATAGCTGCAAAGGGTGGGCCAACTCAATATTGAACCCTAAAGACTAAGACTGGATGCCATTCAATTTCATGTGCGTGTAAAGGCAGGTGTCCTAATACTTTTGGTAATATAGTGTATCCCACCCACCCCCTAGTTCTAACTCTCCTGCTTCAGTATAATAGTAGGTGGTATGGGTGTAATTTACATGGTTACCTTTCCTCAATAAATCACAGTTTAACAATTCCTCTGTTGTCACTCACATAACAAAATGTTAATGCATTGGTCATGTGATATGAGCAGCCCATTACGGTTGACACGAGTCGGAGGTTGGAGTCAAGGTGGGTGTGATCTACACATTTTTCTAGATAACCTTAATACTCCCTGCATCTATGGTAGGGCAGCCATTCTTTCCATAGACATGACTGGTGGTGGGAACCCATTTGTGGCACATTCAATCAGTTTGTGGGAGCAGAAGCCAGTATTGGTGTCATTTTCTTTTTTTTTTTTTTTTTTTTTGATTGACGAGCTCCACCCAAATGTCATCCTCCTAAGATGATCTCCTTTGCCTGAAGTCACATGACCACTCATATAGTCACTTGACTGCCACTGGAGGAAACTCAAAACAGCAGTTGCCTTAGGAAAGGTACATATTTAGCCAGTTACTGACATAAGGTATGCTGCACACACCCAAGAAAAATTAATGAATAAATACTTGTGTGTATCAAACTTATACCAGCAATTCCCAGCCATCATTTTGACAGCCAGGACTTGCTTTATTTACAGATGTCAGGAGCAAATCTTTCAGCTTCCACGTAAACACTCAAGAAAGCGTATGCAATTCTAGGAAGAGATAAAGTGAAATAATGTTATTATTGCTTCATTGTAACTTTTCTTGTTCATTCATGGCAGATCAAATGGGTGAAAGACTTATTTTCAAACACTGGTCAAACCAGAAAAAGTGCATTCTTTAGATCTTTTGTCTGTAGATTGCATAGAAAATAAAGACAGTATTGCCACAGGAAAGCCTTGTTTTTAGAAAAAAGAATACATGTAATAAGTAATAATAAAGTTTCTCAGCCTATAGCTGAAATGAAAATGTTGGTCCATAATGCCCCGTACACACTATCAGATTATCTGAAGACTTTTGTCTTCAGATTTACCTTTTCTATGTAGTGCAAGGGCCTGCCGGATTGCATACAAATTGAAAGTGTTTAGATTTGACCTCATATTATATGGTTTTGGTAAGTCTGCAGACAAAAGTCTTCAGATAATCTGATAGTGTGTACAGGGCATAAGGGGTATACAGATGTGTGTCAGGCACCGTTCACACACTGGCGTAACAGGTCGTGGGCAGAATTGCTGCGATTCTGCCCGTGTTCCCAAATCATTGCAAATCGCGGGATGCCAGTGCGATTCCTGTGACTTACAATGGCACCCCAAACGCGGCACGATTTTTCCATGATTGTTGCTCAACGAATAGTGGTAAAATCGCGCAAACAGAATGGCAGAACACCTGTCACCCAAAAAAAGTACAAGAACTGTTTTTTGGCGACAGGCATCCCGTGATTCTGTTTGCAGGATTTTACCGCAATTCAGCGACAATCATAGCAAAATCATGCCGCTTTTGGGGTGCCAATGCAAGTCTTGGGAATCTCACGGGTGTCCCGCTATTTGCACTGATTCGGGATCGCAGGCAGAATTGTGGCGATTCTGCCTGCGATCCGATATGCCAGTATGTGGGTGGAGGCTAAGAGCTGAACTGTTTAAAACTTAAAGAGGAAGTAAACTCCCCTCTAATGTTTGTACCTATAGGTAAGCCTATAATAAGACTTACCTATAGGTACTGTAAATATCTCCTGAACTTGCACCGTTTAGGAGATATTTACTGTATACTATGCTGATGATGTCATCGGCGCATGCGCTCTAAAGGAACGGCCACCCATGCTGTTTCCTCAGAGCCCTGTGCTGTGACACATGCGCAGGTTTGCCGTCACGCAGCTCCGGCCAGTCACGCAGCTGGAATCCACAGACCTGCAATGAAGACGGGGGAAGATGGATGCGGCCTCCAGCAGGGACAAAGAGGGCTTTGTTTGCAGGTATCACATAATGTGCTAGTATGCGATGCATACTAGCACATTATGCTTTTACTTTGCAGGTAAAAAAAAAACGAGTTTACTTTCTCGTTAAAGTGCTACTAAACTCACAACTGTAAAATCAGTCTGTATATGCAGTAAAGCATGCTTGTTATATTCACTGTGGAACCTAAGGGGTTAATCCTGTGCATTGTGTAAAAAGGCTGTTTGATCCTGTCTTCTCTGATCCTCTCCTTCCTCCACTGTCCACAGTCCATCTCCTGATAGAACAGAGCCTTGGGCACAATCTGCACATGCTCAGTTTGTTTGTTTTTTCTTGGAAGTTTGCATGTTTGCATGTGATTAGCACAGAGCCAGCACTGTCCAGACAGAGGGTCAGGGGTCCTGCAGCCTCATAGGACAGTCAGAGGAGAATGAAAACTCCTCCTACAAGCTTTAACCATTGCTCTGCTGGACACTGATAGAAATCACAAGACTGCTCTAACTGCTGATGAGAAAAGGTGTTTAGCAGTTTATATTTCCTAAAATAATTGCATTTCCATGTTCTGTGTACTGTGGGAGACCAGATATAGTGAATGCAGGGTCCTGGAATTAGTAACACAAGCCAAATTGTTGATAAGAAATCTTTCCAGTGGGGACACACATGTAAGAACATTAGAGTTCCTGACAGAGGCGTAACTGGAACCTTCAGGGCCCCCCCCCCCCGTGCAATAAACCATGAAGGGCCCCCCAGACCCCTTCCCTTCAAGCCCGGGATCTCCTCCCACTGATCCTGGGTCCCTGTACTCTCATCTCAGGGCCCTTTATTATGTTCCCGCAGCGGGAATCTTTCACAAGTTCTGCAGTGGGCCCCCTTCCTGCCATCTTGGGGCCTCCCTACGGTGGTGGAATGCCAGGGCCCAGTCGCAAGTGTGACCTTTGCGATCCTGGAAGTTCACCCACTGGTGTCAGTAGTTTTTATTTTTTGGTATTTTAATTGTATACATTTTTTTTTCATTTTTTTTTATTTTTTACAATGTCACTGACTATGACTCTGTCGATTCATAAAAGGAAGGAGCTGGTAAATTACATATTTACCAACCCCTTACTGGTTCTCTATTGTGACACATCCCCTGCAGCAGCCGGCAGGAGAGGGGAGGGAGCACAGTGGGGGGGGGGGGGGAACAGGGGAGCACACAGGGGTCCAGAGACAGCTGAACACAAGTGAACTGGATAGGAGGAGTGGCGGGGGCAGCATACAGAGGAACAAATCTCCATTTTCCCCCTGCAGCTACAGGAGGAAAATGGAGGACAGTGATTTCTCTACATGCTGCCTCCGCCCCCCCTCCTATCCAGGTGTACAGGGGAGCCGCAAAGGCCCCCTGGAGCATGGGGCCCGGTTGCAACTGTAACCACTGCAACCCCTGTAGTTAAGCCCCTGGTTCCTGACAATGTTTTTATTGCTGTCCATGGTTTGTTGTCCCGGGTAAACTTCACATCTTGTTTTTTTTTTGGCATGAGCATTACAGTGACAAGAATGAAGGGACAATTTACAGAATGAGAGTGCAGACAGAAATAAAAAGTTGACAAAAATGTTAAAGGGTAACTCCACTTTCGTGGGGAAAAAAAAAATCAGCAAATACAGAAAAAACAATATAGCGTATACAATTCCGAACAAACAAGTCATATTTTAATTGAATGTTGTTAGAAAATTACCTTTTCTTTTCAATCTGCCGCTATTGTTATTTTCTGGAAATGCAATGCAATATGTCTACCTGGAGGTGTTCTGTACACAGAATGTATACTGACCACACCCCAGAAACATAATTTCCTGCTTGTGTGATTGGCTCACCAATTTTCCCAGAAGTCTGCCTAAGATACAAGTTAGATTTCAGGCATCCTCTGCAACAAAAATGTCATTTTTGGTGAGATACTCCCAATAGGAACACTCCTAAAGGGATGCAGCTTCCCTCAATAGAGCCCTGCAGTTGCCACAGATGATAGATAATTATGAAACCACTCCCATTTGGCACACTCAGCACAGGGGCACAGAGGAACAAACAGGGATTTCTTCAGAATAACAAAAGGAAGAAATCTGCAACAAAGTTTGTTAAAATCCCTGCAATACACAGAGATCACCCAAAGGGGAGTATTTTTTTCTCAACAAGAGTAGAGTTACGCTTTAACTCACAAAAAACTATTTAAATAAATTATTTTATGCCTTTGGAAATCCAGTTATTATGCTGTAAAAGTAGCAGTGCCATCATAATTGTGATTTTCAAATCTGTGTAGGGACGAGAGCAGAACTGTGACAGGGATGCCGCAGACCCACCCACTATCTCCATACCATAGGATGGGTGGGTGTTCAGTACTCCAGCTGGCAAGAGAAAGGCCTTTGGTGTAATATCAGGCCCTAAGTCAGGGGTGTCCAAACTTTTTTCAAAGAGGGCCAGATCTGATGAAGTGAACATCCGTGAGGGCCGACCATTTTACCTTTGGACTATTCAAATTAAATACAAACTAACTATTTTATGCAAAGTTTATTGCAAACGGCATACTTTTCCTTTCATCACATGGATGACAAATCTAAACGAATGTTAAATCGCTCTGCCTTTCATATCTGAAGGCCAGTATGAAAAAAAAATCCAGGAAACTGAAATATATGTCAGGAACATTGTAAAGTACATTACATATTATTGGTAATAAAGGTTATCTGTCAACTTTTAAGTTAAAAAAAAATATGAACAGGAACATAACACCAAGTATACATGTTGTGTTCAAATATATTGATAACTGATTTAGACCAACTGACGTTAACTGAGATTTTACAATGTATTCATCTCAATCCGGAGCATGCGTGCTCCCTAATCAGTCACACAAGGGTTAACAACATATAAGCGCTCTATGAGACCCACCGATGATGATTAATGATGGCAGCAATAATAGTCATGAATGATGCCAATGTATTTTTCCAAATTACCTGTGGGCCGTATTAAAGCAGCCCGGGGGCCACATTTGGCCCGCGGGCCGGACTTTGGACATGCCTACCCTAAGTTGACTGCAACATTACTAAATCCCCTTATAAGCCTTTTATGTTATGATTAAGCGCTGTTAGCTGAGTAAACCGTGTTAACATTTTTATATCCTGGTGCTCGCTGTGCAGTATATGCTTTTATTTGTTGATCACTACAGTAAAGATTTTGGTATTTTTCCGGAGACATTTATCCATTTCCCCCCTTTATAAGCTTATATAATGTGAAGTGAATCTGGCTTACGATTTTGCTAATCATTTTACTTTGGTGCTCAAATACAGACACTGTAATGTACTATGTTTTTTTACATTTTTATTTCAAAATTTTCCTCTCTACAATCGAGTCACTCCAAAGCCCAGCTGCCCTTTCAAAGTCCTAAAACTCTAAAATCTTTGGCACACTCCTACTCTGTTCCACTATGCAACTGGGCATTACTCTGTTGCCTGCTGAGATGCTCCATTGGATAATGGGATGGCTGGTTCTCATTAAATTACATATAGTTGGCACCTTGTTTTAAAATGTGCGTAGCTGTGCTGAAGGAATAATTAAGTCAATTTTTTTATATTCTTTCAGGAAAAAAATGTTGAAGTTACTGACTGGCGTAAGAACATTGAAGCTATGTCTGGAATGGAAGGCAGAAAGAAGAAGTTTGACACCAGTAATGCATAGAGATGGTAAGTGGTTATGTCATGTAGAGATGAAGTTATTTTACATTTTACAATATTCACACAAAGCAGATAGACCAGTGGTTCCAGCATAACTTTGCTTTCACCCCCCTCCTCTTACCGATTACATGTTTTAATTCTCTCTTGGATGAACTGCCTGTTGCCTTGCTTTGGTATTATGCTGTTACCTGCGCCCCTTTTCTGGCATACTTTAGCATAGTCCCTTCTTTTCTCACCATCTTCTTAATGCCCTCTTTCTTTACTCTCTGTTGCATAAAATGGAGCATGAGAGGATGGTTGCACAGCATTAAATCATATGACAAGCTTGTGCAATCCCATCCATAAGCACTGTGAGAAAAATGCTAAATTAAGCTGTATTCTTTTTATGCAAAATACAAATAAAAGATAAATTAGGTGGCCTAAGCACAGTTCTAATGTTCCCTATTGCTAATTAAAGGGAAATGATCATGTACAGAGTACAGCGAGTTATTATTATTTACTTGAAAGGTTTTTTTTTTTTTACTTTTGCTTTTACATGTTACATGCTTCCTGTTTTGTATCAGTGTACATGGTAACAGGTCCTCCTTTCTAAAGCATGTGGCTTATGGGGACTGGGGGTATTGAGGGTGGCTTGCCTGGTTGAAAGTCCTCTTGTCCCTGGGTTGGAATGCATTGCTGGCTCTCAGTGTGGAATATGGGTGAGTTATAGCAAAGTGTCTGAAGTTGATACAGTGAGATTCCCAGTGTGCTGGATCCTTGTGGGTGAGGCATTCAGCAGCAGGAAGCTAAACAGTCAAGGTGTGGTACCCCAGATCATGTATGAAAGAGGCTTGTAAGCCCTGTGATGGACTCCTGACACCCCAACTGGGTATCTCTGCCAGAGAGCTGCTTCGTTGTCTCTGGAACACAGGAACAAGGGATTATAGCTGGGAATTGCACCCAAGAACTAGACAGGATCAGCTTAGGTGCAAGAAGGAACAGCCTTTATTGGAAATTCACACAGAATTTCTATCACACAAACTCAGATAATAGCTTGATCACATTATCCTAAACAGTTCCCACCCCAGACAGCCCAGTGCCTACATAGGAATACATGGAACAGAGACACCCATATGGTATTATATCAGTAATTTAGAGGGGATTCTGAGGGTGCAGCGGCAATCCCGGGGTACTATTCGATAGCTCCAATCCCAAGGATGTCCCACCTATACTTCCTGTGTTATCTCAAGAAGTCATCCTAGTTTTGGAACTACAGAGTTGGCCTTTATGTTTTAGAGTTTGGAGAGTAGGAGTGGTTGAGTAGTAAAAGATAACTGGGCAGGGCTGACACCACCTAGTCCACAAAAATGCTGTTTGTTTTAAGCCAACAACAGGTCATTTCCATCTAGTTCAATCAACAGAAAAAAAAAAAAAACAAATAGAAAAACTCCATATACCCAATCCTTTATGCACAGTTGGTCCAGAGAAAGACCAACAAATAAAGAATGATCCAATTTGCTCCAGGCAGGGAAAAACATTTATTCCTGATCCCCCAGGAGGCAATAGGGTTTACCCTTGATCAGCTACTCCTGGTATTATTAACTATAAATGTTAAAATGTGGTTATATTTTTTGCATATAGGAATGATTTCAGCTCTTTTTTAAAAACAATTAACTGAGCTGACCAGAATTGGTCCTTGAGGGAGTCTATTCCACATTTCAAAGCTATTACTGTGAAGAAACCTTAATGTATGTGAATTTCTTTAGCTTCAGACGTAAAGTGCCCCCATGTCCCCTGTAGTGACTTGAAAAGGAATATCTCTACACCAGGTTCACCAAATGGACCACTTATGTATTTATAAATGGCGATCATATCACCCCTTAGTTGCCTCCTCTTCAGAGCCAATAAATTCAGTTCCTCTAATCTTTCCTTATTGCTGAGCTCCTCCATGCCTCTTATCAGCTTAGTTGTCCATCTCTTTCTTTCTGTAGTTCCCCAATATTCCAGCATACCTTTAATATAAACTGAATGTCAAAATGTGTGGTACATACAGAAATACATCGGGCAGCTGAAGTTATATGCATATCGTTTGCAGTAAAGTGCAGCTTGGATGCACCACAATGTAGAAGCGGCACATTTAATGAGCCACAATGTAAAAGTGATGCATTTTAGAACTACCACAGAGGAGAGCTGGCATATTAAGGGCATGAAAGTGTCTTAGTCCCAATATGTGAGAATACAAAAAAGAAGAATGTCCAAGGGACTTTGTAAGACACAAACCACAAGGTATAAAGTGTACAAAATGTATTCAATCTTAAACACTTTGGTACATACAATTGAAACCATTCTGATAGACATAGGTACATAGATATATGCATAGGTTTCCATAGTTACATAAATCAAAGTATGACTGACAATCCAAGGTTTAAATGTAAATATGATAAATGTAGCTACGTGTTTCGCGGGACAATGCTTGCTTCCTCAGGAGATGCATATATAAATGCAATTGTGCATAATAGTCCTAACGAACTTCCAAACCAGGGTAAACAGTGAAGTAGATTCATGGTTCCCATAGGACTCCCCATTGCAGATGAAGATGAAGGAAAACAGAAAGAGATCCCCAAACTGTCCATGTAGTTCTCCCCAGGGGCTGTGGAGGGGAGGGGGCCAGCCAGACAGGCAAGCATCCAAGAAGGTGACAGGGTGTGACAGTGGTCAGGGATGTACAAATACTTCCCTGAATATTCCAAAAGGTATGCACACCACAAACCAAACAAGCTCACACCTGATAGACAACAGTCCCTGGGGAGAACTACATGGACCATTTTGGGATCTCTTTCTGTTTTCCTTCATCTTCATCTCCAGTGGGGATTCATATGGGAACCATAAATCTACTTGAGTGTTTACCCTGGTTTGGAAGTTCATTAGGATGGTATTGTGTCCTACAAAGTCCTTTGGGCATTTTAGAACTATCTAAATTTGGTGCATGAGTCGCTGTCAGAACAAAAGTGTCGCAGATGCTTCAGGCTGGGTTCACAATATGTGCGTGGACGCAGCTCACAACAGGAGTCCGTTGCGTCCCTATTCTCTATTTCAGGGATGGATCAGGCCCAAAATTATTTGCCTGAATTCAGACCTGAAACAGAGCCAAAGACACACAGGACACTTGTGCAATGTGGTCTGCGGCCGCTCCGAAGATGTGTGGACCGTCTCCATTGAGAGCCGGTCACAGTCTCCTGTCATAAGAATTGGATGCAGGGAAAATCACATCCAATTTGCATCAGTGAAAATCCGGCCTCAATGAATTTGGAGCAATACAATAACAAGTGGGATTAATGTCAGAAAAGTGGTGCAGCAACTTTTTTGAATTCCCCCAAGTGTGTAATAATGGCCGACCTTCAGAAGTATAGCTTAACTTTTTCAGAAAATAAATCTCCATTTCACAACAGTTCATCATATGGTATTCGCTTTGCAAACAAAAAAATTATATATTGTTTTTATATGTCCACAGATCGTTAAATTGCTGTGCTGACCTTTTAATGCCTCACTTTGTCAAATTACTCAGTTTCAGGTGATGAAAGTATTGATTGTTATCCTTGAAAGTTACACAACTTCAAACCCACATTTCATTGGGCGTTCAGGGGCGATTTAAAAGACATATGTGCAACTTCACTGCACAGATGTCTATTGAAATCGCCCCCAAAGTCGCCAAAAGTAGTGCAGGCAGTTTTATGTGATGTTACCATTTTCTGATAGCACAGTGTATTTTATATATGTATATATGCAGTTTCTCCGCAATACATGTGCATTTTTCCATATTTTATCCCTTTAAAAGCCCTGCAGCTACACAAATATACCTGTTGATATGTCTGCGATCCACCTAATTTAATAGGTACATAGTTGAAGGACTGCAGCACATTGTCACCTGAGGCTGTACTGTACATTCTCTGTCTTTAAGTACTATAAAGTACGGAACACATAGGGGCATATTTATAAAGCACTGAATCAGACATTTGCCAAACAATCACTTCAGGTAAAGCTACCAGGTGCATGTGTTTTAAATAACAGTGATTGATTCTTAACCACCTCAGCTCCTTAACCAGCCTAGCGGTAACCCCGAGCGTGACTCGGGGTAGAATTTTCCTGCTACTATCGGTATCCCCGAGTCACGCTCGGGGTGAATGTGCAGAGAGCGCAGCGGAGTGTCTTACCTTATCCTGGCGATCCAGCGATGAGCTCTCATTGCTGCGACCGCCAGCCGAGATCCCAGCCGCTCGTCTGTCGGTAGGAGGACTTCCTGGTTCCGTTCCCTGCAGCAGCAATGCTGCATGGGAGCGGAACTGGGAGTAAAATTCAAAGTAACACCAAACACAAACATATAAAAAGGAGGTGATACAGTGTAATCTGAGAGGATTACACTGTATCACTTTGGTAAAAGTCACAGTGCCCTCTCAGTGCCCCTTGCCATTGTCATTTGTGTGAAATAAAATAATTTGAAAATGGCTTAAAAAAAGCGCTGTCCTGCATATGCGCTTTTGGATCAGATGAGCGACTGCGACAGCGACAGCGGCAGCGACACGGAGCTGCTCGCAGAACAGAGCAACAGTGAGTCGTGCTGAGATTTGTCATCTGACTCTGACACCGACACTGATCCAGAAAGTGACGCCGATGATCCCGCACCTGACCTAAGTGATGTGCGCACTTGGTGCCCTTTAGACAGCGATGCGGACCAGGCAGCGCCCCCGAGATTCCGTTTCACTGGATCTCCTGGGATGAAGGTTGACGTGGAGAGTGACAACCCTCTGGCGTACCTGAAGTTATTTCTAAATGAGGAGGTAATTCTAAAAATAGTCGCTGAAACCAACCGCTACCATGAGCAGCAGTCCGCTACGCTGCGCGCCAGATTTTCCCGATCCAGAAAATGGGAACCGGTCAGTAAAGAGGACATCTGGAAGTTTCTGGGACTCATCATCCTTCAGGGGGTGGTGGGGAAACATCTCCAGAAATGGTATTGGACCACCAATAAGATGCTGGCCACTCCATTTTTTGGCACAGTGATGTCCGAGTACCGTTTTTCTCTGATCATGAAAAATTTACATTTTGCCAACAACGAGGAGTTTGATGAGGCCACGCATCCTGCGCCCAAACTCAAAAAAATCTGGGAGGTGTGCCAAATGGTTGTCACCAACTTCCAGCGGACCTATGTGCCAGACAGGGATGTCAGTGTGGACGAAAGTCTCATGGCCTACAAGGGACGCCTGAGCTGGATCCAATTTATTGCATTCAAAAGAGCGCGGTTCGGGATCAAATTTTACATGCTCTGTGAGTCGTCCACAGGATATATATGGAATGCTATCATTTACACCGGGAAAGGTACAAAGTTCAATCCCAAGTACAGCGGCTATGGGATGGCCACATCCTCTGTCCTTTCACTGCTGGACCCCCTTTTGAACCAGGGATATTGCGTGACAACAGATAACTTTTACACCTCTCTGGAACTTTATGAAGTTTTGCTCCTAAACAAAACTGATGGGTATGGTACTGTTAGGCCAAACCGGCGGGACATGCCATCAATGTTTAGCAGGAAAAAGCTAAAAAAAGGAGAGATGGTTGCCTTTCAAAAGGGTAAAATGATGGCAATGCGGTGGCGAGACAAAAAGGACGTGTGTCTCATGAGCACCGTGCACAGCACCTCCACTGCCATGGTCCGCACAAAACATGGAACAGAAATGCTGAAGCCGCAAGTCGTGATCGACTACAATCACACGATGGGAGGTGTCAACCGAGCCCATCAGGCAATGACCTTTTACCCGTCGATGCGGAAGCAACAAAAAAAATACTACAAAAAGATTTTTAGGCATCTCCTTAAACAGTGCCTTTGGAATGCCTATATTCTTTACAAAGCCAACACTGCCATACCCCTTGTTCATTCGGACTTTATCTGGAAGGTGGCTGAGCAGATTTTCGTCAACCACCCGACACCATCATCAGTATCTGCTAACAGACCCGGACGACGCGCTGTTGACGTTGGCAATCCAGAACGCCTGACAGGCCGTCATTTTGTGGACTTTGTACCGTCCACCCCAAAAAAGTTAGCGCCTACCAGGATGTGCGTCCTCTGCTGTTCTAAGAAGGCAATGGAAGAAAAGTCCGAAAGGAAACAAGGTACTATTGTCCAGATTGCAACGTCGGACTTTGTCTAGTGCCCTGCTTCAAACTTTTTCACACTCAGGATGTGTATTGAATTTCATTATTTTTCATTGCATTATTGAATAAAATTCTATTATTGATTAGATTATAATTCATGTGTTTGTGTTTCAAATTCATCACATCTGGGATGTCTACTAGAGTCTTGTTTTGGTAAGTTTTAAGTCAGTAATTACTAAGAATTGTAGGCCTTTAATACATAACGCCAAATTTCCATGCAAAGAATTGTACCGCTTTTGGTACAGAATTCCTGACAGAATTATACCACTAGGGAGGTTAAGGTTTTACCCCCTTCATGACGAGGCCATTTTTTGCTTTTTAGCACTGTGCTACTTTATCTGGTGATTGCGTGGTCATGCAACACTGTACCCAAACTAAATATATATAATTTTTTTCACACAAATAGAGCTTTCTTTTGGTGGTAATTGGTCACTTTTAATCACCACTGTTTTGTTTTTTTTTAATTATATAAACAAAAAAAATCCCAATAAGTGTATATTGAGTGATTTGCGTGAAAGTTCTAGCGTCTACAAACTATGGTGTAAATATATTGGGATTTTTTTTTTTACTACTATTGATGGTGATCAATGACTTAAAATGGGACTGCAATAGTGCGGTGGGCAATCCTGACACTAACTGACGCTCGAGGGGAACTGACTAAAACAGTGATCAGTGATAATACTATACACTTTACTGTACTAATGACACTGGCTGGGAAGGGGTTAACATCTAGGACCATCAAGGGGTTAAATGTGTGCCTAACAATGTGTAAAATGTGTTGCTTTTTACTAAAGATCTCTTTGTTTCTTATCCCTGCTTTGCAGGAGAAACGGAGAGATCGTTCCCTCTGTACAGAGCCCTGTGTTGATTGTCAACCCAGGGCTCTGGGGTGTGATTGGACACAGCCGATCAGCAGGTCCCTGCCATGACTCATTGGCCGGGAACTGCTGACAGACTCCTGCTGTGTACAATCACAGCAGGTGGTGGTGGGCCTGGAAGCAGTCAGCGATGTACCAGTATGTTGCTTTGTCTGCACAGACCGTCCACCCATAGTACATTTTGGGCGGGTGATCCTTAAGTGTCTAACCAATAAATGTTTGGTGAAAGCAACATTTACTGCTTTACAAATATGCCCCTTAGGTTGTGGTTTACAGTCCTAGTTTAGAAGGCATACAGAAAACAAGAGTAATAAATCACAATAGGAATTAGCAAAGTAGGCAAAAGTAAAGCTGGGGTTATATTACAGAATTCAAAGAATGCAGCAGGTATCCCATATTCAC
This sequence comes from Pelophylax lessonae, assembly GCF_965119305.1. Taxonomy (NCBI): domain Eukaryota; kingdom Metazoa; phylum Chordata; class Amphibia; order Anura; family Ranidae; genus Pelophylax; species Pelophylax lessonae. The sequence goes on along the minus strand of NC_138771.1, from coordinate 478,988,022 downwards.
AAACTCAGGGCGCTGCTCAAAGCGCTGCAAGACTTTCTGAAAGCAAAGATTGGGTGTTGATGTTCAAACAAGCTCAACCAGGCTAGCAGAAATAGATTGGAAAACAGAAGGTGGAAACGACGCACACCAGAACCCACCCACTATTAAGAGAGGTAAAAATACGGCTTCAGCCTGAACTGCTTCTCTGACATGTTTCGCCATGCTTCAATCTCTATGATTAAGCCCCGTAGGCAGGGTGAAACATGTCAGGGAAGTATAGCCGGGAGGAGTACAGGCTGAAGCCGCATCTTTACCTCTCTAAATAGTGGCTGGGTTCGGGTGTGAAGAAGCGTTTCAACCTTCTGTTTTCCGATCTGTTAATGCAGCAGGTAGGCTGCTGCTTGAATGGAGTTGGCCTTAAATGACCACGCATAGAAGAACCCATGTTTCTTATTTGCTGATTCAGTTTGATGGAAACATGATTTACAGTATTATTTACAGCTGTAATAGTTGACTCTTAGCCAAGGATTATATTGTTATGTAAGGCAAGTTACACCCATATCTACTAAAGACTTAGTGGAGAAAACAATGACTTTACAATTTGCATCAGTCCTTCCGCCTTCCATAAAACAAGTTAAAGTGTAAATAAACTCAAGAATAAAGCTGAAGATATTACAGCTTACCAGGCCCTAGAAAGATGGTGGCTGTATTTTTTTTTTTTCATGTATTTTTTTGTTTATACCTGGTTATCATGGCAGTAACTCATTTTCAGTTCTAGGGTGGCATCACTCACTTATTGTACTGTATCTATAAAAGAGCAGTGGTGTCACCCTAGAACAGGACTACAGAACATCTCACACTCTCCTCATCTTCATCACATAGAGGTAATAAGATAGAACAAAATTCTTTCAACTGTATTTTTAACAGACCAAAAGGGAGCTATTCAAAGAAATGGATTGTTATGGTTCACATATACTTTACACCTACAAATACAATGGTATTTCCCGGGAACAGTGACAGTTTTCATAGCAATCGATGATGATATTGTGGTATTTTTTTACACTGATGGTGGATTAAAGGTCTTCCTGTCCTGTTTCTGAACATAAATACAATCCAAGAGAGCACTAAACAAATATCCAAAAGTTCAAGGAAACCTAATATTAAAATTGTTTCATAGCAGAATAAAGCCAATGCATTTTGAGGGGGCCACACACACACTCCCCCCCACATCCAGGTTATTACAATCAGGAGCACTCCCTTAGCCCTCATTCACTCTGAGGGCGGGTTTAAAAATCATGCAAGTTCAGCTGAATAATAATAAATATTATTCTTGTTCTTATTAGGACTTTTTCGGCTAGGGCTTTTGTACTAGCAGGAGCAGTGCAACCTTCTACAAAACAAAAAGAACAGGATGCTGTTCCCACTTACGGTCACACAAAACAACAACAATCAAAAAAAAGCAAAAAAAAAAAAAGGGGGGGGGGGAATTAAAGAGAAAAGGGGAGAAGGGAAAGAAGAGAGGAAAAGGAAGCCATCTCTGTCCCAGGGGTTCTCTATGGATATGTTGGCTCATGGTAATGGTTTACAGTTCTAGAAATCGGGTGTGTGGTTGCACTAATGGGAAGTAGTCTAGCCAGGGCTGCCAGGTGTGTAAAAATGTATCATGTGTATGTGTTAATATTGCCGTCAGTTTCACATTCACCAAGGTGCCGTGCACCCAACTTTTTACCTCATCTTCCACGCTTTTGCAATTGTCTGCTTCGAGGCTGAAAAGATATGGGTCACTAGTGTGTGCTCACGTTTAGTGGCATCGTCTGTTGGTTCGTGTAAGAGTGCCTCCCAGGGATCTTTTTGTAGATTTATATGTAGCACCGAATTGACCATGTTATACACCCTTAACCAAAGGCTGTTAACCCTAGGGCATGTCCACCATATATGCTTCATATCACCTAAGTATGAACATCCCCTGAAGCATGTAGAGGGATAGGAAGAGAGGCATTTTGCAATTCTGGCTGAGGTAAAATACCACAGAGAAAGAACTTTCCAGAACTATGATATTGAGGGAAGAATGGAATAATGCTTCTCATATTTTTTTCCATGTCACTGGGGTTTGTGTAGCACCAAGGTCCCTTTCCCAATTGGAGCAATAGGATGGGACACACAGATTAGCATTATTTAGTAAAGAATTATACAATAAGGAGATAAGGCCTTGAGTGGTGGGTGACATCTGGCATCTGGTTTCAAATGCCGTCATGGTCCTAGACCAATCATGGTTTTTTTGTCAAGGTTTCAAGCAGGTGACAGATTTGGACATAATGAACTTTCTCAGAGTCCAGAGTGTCATATGTATAGGTATTGAAAGGAAACTATACCTCTGGAGGATAAAAGAGACCAAACTGTCGTTAGGCCCTTACTACACAACTGCTGATAACTCCGAAACTCTCAAGACCGGGGGGGCTAAGGGACAGTTAAATATCTCTAGAAGAGAGAGGTGTGGTGATATCATTTGAGCTGAAATTTTATAGAGTCCCACACCGCAAGGGTGTGGGATAAGACAGGTTTTAAAGGTTTAGGGTGGAGTTGCGACAGGGTATAGAGGAGAGCTGGACCGGGTCTGCATCTACTACATCAATAAAGGTCCAAAGGGGTGCGGCCTTTCCTGCAAACAGTTGGGCTAGAGGAGCTAACTGGGCTGCCTTATAGTAGTAGGTTATGTTCGGCATGCCCAACCCTCCCTGGGTCTTGTAGAGTAAGTTTCTGTTTAACCGCGGTTTGGTCAGGCCCCAGAAAATTTTAAAGAGAAGGCGTTGCAAAGACAGCAGCTCATGGGGGGGGGGGGGGGGGGGGGACTGGGAACAGGCAGAACCCTGAATGGATATAACAGTTTAGGCAGAAGGGTCATCTTTATCGCATATATCCGGGGTAGGGGGTGGAATCAGACCTTTGGGAAGAAAAATGTTCCTGTGCCGTCTGGAGAGCGTCATCCGCCAGAGATATGTTCAAGGCACGGGACTTTGCCTGATTTACATAAAGGCCTGAGAGGGAGGAGGAGTTATCTGACAGAGATAACAAATTGGGCAGCGTAGTATGTGGAGAAGTGATATACATTAAAATATCATGGCGAGCTTGTGATGTACACCAGCCAATTCAATGCCTTTGATGTCGGGGCTCAGGCGGATGTGTGCGGCCAAATGTTCCAGGGCAATAATAAAGAGAAGTAGAGAGAGGGGGCATCCCTGGCAAGTGTCCCAGGCTATAGGGAAGGAGGGCGAAGCATGTCCCATGTATTTCACAGTAGCTGAGGGATCACTATATAGAGCAGCTATTCATTGTAGGAAAGGGTCTTCTATGCCTCTGTGGGTCAGAGCCGCTTTTAGATAGGTCCAGGATAGGGTGTCAATGCTTTCCAAATGTTTAGGGAAAGCAGCATTAGTTGGTTAGTTCGACGATGTGCCATGTAGGTGAGGAGGAGCATGTGATGAACATTGTCCGCAGCTTGCCTAATGGGCACAAAGCCTACCTGATCTTTATGGATCAAACAGTGTAATACGTGATTTAGTCCCCTGGCTAAGATTTTTAAATTCGACTTTGAGGAGTGAGATTGGCAGAAGTTGGTCCAGGTTTCAGTGTCTTTGTCTGGCTTGGGAATCATTACAATAGAGGGCTGTAACATGGTTTTGGGTAAGGTTTCACCTTGCTTAATGCTATTGAAGACAGAAGTTAGATACGGAACTGCTACATCCGAAAAGGGCCGTAATGTCAGTGCCTAGGGCTTCCCGTTGAGCAGGCTTTAAGGATGGCAAGGCCATTTCATTAAGAAAAGATGTGAGGTCTATGTGAGATATAGTAGCTTTTGGAGGGGAGTAAAGGTGATGCCAAAATATTTTACTGTTTTTCATTGGAAAGGGCTGAACTATATTTGATTTTATATGATTATTTGGAGGTTGTATTTTAGGTGCCAGCTGCTACATATTTGATTTACAGCTCACTTCTACTTTATTGATTGTATAGGCTTTTAGCATTGTTGGCCCCAGAAGGGCTGCTATAGGGCCCATTCACGCTCAAGCAATCGGTTGAGGTGTGTTGGTGCATGTGTGTTGCATTCAGACAGCCCATAATTATCCACGGACTGCCATGATCCACAATTCCTTGTATGTGTGTTGTGCTGCTGTGCATCATGCTCTTCACTCTGCTGTACAGAGCATTAGAGCATCATCACAATAAATTACAACACAATGCACTGCACATAGAGCAAGTGTGTTGCCATGCATTGCAGGAATGTGCTTGTTTTACTGTTTATTGCTGCAAGACACAATTGTGAAGGGGCCCTTAAACATATAGGAAAAAGCCCCACTGCAGCAGGGGGCCTCCAGATCTAAAACCATTTTTGTTTTTAGCCCTGAGGTTTTCAACCCTTAAGCCTAAAGGCTTCAGGTTTGGGAGTTCATAAAAAGCATTTATTTGATATATTGGTAGTCTAGTGTTTTTTTATGTATGTGTAACAACCTACCTAGAAACCAGACCTCCATTCCCAATTACCTGGCTGCATGTACATGCAAAAAATCTGGTGCTTTGTTATCAGAATCCAGAATGACATGCATAGGTGTGACCAGCCTATTGCATTAGGGTGTGCACCCCAAAGCTCAAACACGTGTGTGCTTGTGTATACAGTATATATTCTTGTACGGTCTAACAAGCAGGGCCCTCTGATTCCTATTGTATTAAAGTGTATTGTATTTGTACTGTCTACCTTCAAGTTGTAAAGCACTGCGTAAACTGTTGACGCTATATAATAATAATAATAATAATATATACTTTATATAAAAAGTAACACTTAAAAAAATGTACTCCCCGCGCCTAGGATTTTTTATATATATAAGATGTTTAAAATTTATCTATAAGTATAGCAGCAGCAGTAGTATAAAATCATGTATAAAAAGGAATAGTCCTGGTAGGGGCTATCTACAGCGCTTGCTAAAAATAAATGTGCAAATGTGCAAATAATATCCACAATTGTGCAGATGTGCAAAGAATATTGTGCAAACAATATAATATAAGTGAATGTGATCCCAATAATTTCATAAAGTTGTGTGTGTATATATATATATATATATATATATAAATGATAAATCATATAAACCGTATGAAATTATGACATAAAATCTATAAATGTTTAAATAAACAAGTGAAAGTGAAAAAGTCAAATTTTTGGTGTTATCGTTATTTCTTGCTTCAGGAAACTAGATGATATAGTGAAAGTGCTCAGTGATATAAATCCACAGTTTTGGTGACTTATTATTATAAAGTGCAGGTGCTGATTTCCTTTCTTCTGTGATATGATTTAAAAAATAGGTAACTTACCAGATATAGTGGGTCTCATATGCCATTCATAGACCATAGACCATAGACCACTCACGCTTGTTGTTAAGTACCCTAGTGCTGCTTCCTGGCTGTGCTGGTGGTAATTCCTCTTCACCGCTCCATAAGACAGCATATGATGTTATTTAAAAGGGAAGATAAAAAAGGCTCCAAATAGTGTGATACCGTTTTTAAAAAAGGGGTTTATTCCCATAAAATCCAAGTATAAAACAAGCTAAAAAGCAGTAATCGGCAAAAAAGGTTTTTGAATTCCATGACTGTATAATGCACCTATGCAGAGCGGCGTACCTCCGCTCGCCACTCTGCATAGGTGCATTATACAGTCACGGAATTCAAAAACCTTTTTTTGCCGATTACTGCTTTTATACTTGGTCTTCGTAGATTTGCAGTGGTCTGATACTCCTTCCATTTCATGGGATGTTTAAAGCTTGGGAAATCTCTTTGTATCCAAATCCGGCTTTAAACTTCTCCACAACAGTATCTCGGACCTGCCTGGTGTGTTCCTTGTTCTTCATGATGCTCTCTGTGCTTTAAACGGACCTCTGAGACTATCACAGTGCAGGTGCATATATACGGAGACTTGATTACACACAGGTGGATTCTATTTATCATCATTAGTCATTTAGGTCAACATTGGATCATTCAGAGATCCTCACTGAACTTCTGGAGAGAGTTTGCTGCACTGAAAGTAAAGGGGCTGAATAATTTTGCACGCCCAATTTTTCAGTTTTTTATTTGTTAACAAAGTTTGAAATATCCAATAAATTTCGTTCCACTTCATGATTGTGTCCCACTTGTTGTTGATTCTTCACAAAAAATTACAGTTTTATATCTTTATGTTTGAAGCCTGAAATGTGGCAAAAGGTCGAAAAGTTCAAGGGGGCCGAATACTTTCGCAAGGCACTGAACATGCCCCTTACAATGTAGTGACCAGCATACATGCCCCTTACAATGTAGTGACCAGCATACATGCCCCTTACAATGTAGTGACCAGCATACATGCCCCTTTCAATGCAGAGACCAGCGTGCGTGCGTGCCCCCTTCAATGCAGTGTGTGGGCCCCCCCCCCCTGAGGCATCACTTCACTTACCTCACACTGGTGCCTGGCGTGCTGCTGCTGACGGGAGTCTGGACGGACGTCTTCTTCCTCCTCGACTAGACCTGCATGCGCGCCGCTGCCCTCCTCTCTGACAGTGGGCGGGAAGGTGACGTCGGGACGGTGCGTGACTAGTGCACGCACTGCCCCCCACGCAACGTCACAGCCAGTACAGTGGGGAGTGTCGGGGGGCGCACAGTGCGCCTCCTCCCCTCGCTAGCATCCGCCCCCCGGAGCCTCGGCAATGGTTCTAAAGAGCCGCATGCGGCTCCGGAGCCGCGGGTTGCCGACCTATGATTTAAACATTTATAGATTTTATGTCATAATTTGATACAGTTTATATGATTTATCATTTTTATATATATACACAACTTTATGAAATTATTGGGATCATATTCACTTATATTATATTGTTTGCACAATATTCCTTGCACATCTGCACAATTGTGGATATTATTTGCACATTTTGCACATTTATTTTTAGCAAGCACTGTAGATAGCCCCTACCACAATAATATATACTGACAGTGTCAGTAGAGCAGTGGACGGTGTAAGTCGTTTTTTATTATTTTATTTTTTACAATTTTATTTTTTAAATAATATTTTTACAGTTTTTATAGGAGCCCCATTAGAGGGCTTTGGTGAAATATTAGGGGCCTAAACAGAGCAAATCTGTGCCACACAGGGTGATTAGGGTGTGCCCAGGCACCTATGGTGACATTATTACCTCACTCTGAAAGCAGGCACCACAGCTTTTGCATGTACAGGTAAGTACAGCTGCAATGTTTCATAAATATCTGTATACCTGAGGATTACTGTGTAAATAGTTTCTGATTAGGCCTTGTTCTTGCTCTAATGCACACAGCGGCACAGTTTGTGGTAACCTTTTTTCTGTATGTTGTGATGTGTTCCATTCAGCTTCAACAATTAAATTTTATACTCATTTTTTTGTTACAGAAAAGAAGAAAATAAAGATTTTGAAGATCTGCAACAATCTCCCAAAGACTACCATAATTTGTGATTATTACATATTGTTTATCTTTATGTCCAAATCCCTGAATCTGCTTTTCTAGAGGTATCCATGCACAGTAGAAAATAAAGTTTTTTTTAAAGAGAATGTGAGCATATTTTTCAGATAGTATTCTAAAGTTTACCTTAAAGTAAATCCATATTCTATGTTTTAGAATTCTCGGCAACTTTCCTCAAAGTATACACGCTGTACAGTAATTGCCTCACATTGACAACTTGCTGTGTGAATCTCTTATGCCCCATACACACGTGCAGATTATCTGCAGACTTTTGTCTGCAGACTTACCAAAACCATATAATATGAGGTCAAACCTAAACACTTTCAATTTGTATGCAATCCGGCAGGCCCTTGCACTACATAGAAAAGGTAAGTCTGCAGACAAAAGTCTGCGGATAATCTGCACGTGTGTATGGGGCATTAGGCTCCATTCACACCAATGCGTTTTTTCATGCTTTTTGCAGAAATGCAGGACATTTTTCTAACATGGGTTCCTATGGAACACATTCACATCAATGCATTTCTGTGCCTCTGTGTTTTTGGAAAGGGTCTTTTCTAAACGCAAAACGGTGCTTTTTTTTGCTTTTTTGGTTCAATAGACTTCAATAGAGAAGCTGCAGAAGAGCATGTAGTGTGTATTTACCGTGACTTTGCCGTGATTTGCATCTTTAAATCTGCCCAACAACAAATCCCCCCCCCCCCCCCCGCCCCAAAAAAAAGCATTAAAAGACAAAATAATAATCGCTGCAAAATCGTGGTAAAACCGTGGAAGGAACAGCAAAAAGCACCACAGAAACCAGAAACTCTCAAACACAACATGCATAGGTGTGATTCAAGCTTTTAAGTTGAACATTGGGTGGTTTATCTAAAAATACCTAAAAGGCAGCCTGATCTTTAACTGAATGAGAGTACACAGTGGGGTGACAACCCAGGTGCTAACTGCTAGGCAGTGGATTAGTGTTGTCAACGTAAAATAGGAAGTAATGTAACTGGCATTATGCAAGAAAATGGAAAATTTAGAATCTATATTAGTTTTCTATTTATTGTGGTCAGTGTTGCCCTTGGGAGAATTTCCCTTCATGTCCTGTTCAAGTAACAATGACCACTGCAACAGGAAGTGAAATTTCTCTAGCAGGAACACAGCAAGAAAAAAAAAAAAAACCTGTCGAGTTGCCTTTCCCTCACATTCTGTCCTACCCAGAGGCAACAAACAGAGCAATAGGTTTGGAACGTGGGTCTTAACCCTTACCTAATTCTTCCAACACAACAGAAAATTTTTTGACTGCAGACACTTTTTTGTTGTAGTTTGCCTGCTGTACTGTATTTCTATTGCTTTATTACTTATACAGATTTGTAGATTATCTCTCTATTAGATATATAAATATGAATATAATCAATTAGGGGCATATTTATAAAGCAGTGCTTGTGACGTTCATCAAACATTCACTGCAGGTGAATCCTCCTGGTGCATGTGTTTTAAATTACAGTGATTAATGCACCTACAGTAAACGTTTGGTGAATGTCACATTCACTGCGTTATAATAAACATGCCCCTTAGCTTTTATATTCAACAATGACTAACTGCGCACTGATTTCAGTCAGTCAGAGCTGACCCATAAACTTGCACTGAAGCAGTCACTGTGTAGCACTGCATATGAAATGATTGAATATGACTGTCTTCCTGTATACACTGCTTAAAAAATACAAAGGCCACAATTTCCCTTTAAGTACTGTTTAAAGCTTGGGAAATCTTTTTGTATCCAAATCTGGCTTTAAACTTCTCCACAACAGTATCTCAGACCTGCCTGGTGTGTTCCTTGTTCTTTATGATGCTCTCTGTGCTTTTAACAGACCTCTGAGACTATCACAGTGCAGGTGCATTTATACGGAGACTTGATTACACACAGGTGGATTCTATTTATCATCATTAGTCATTTAGGTCAACATTGGATCATTCAGAGATCCTCACTGAACTTCTGGAGAAAGTTTGCTGCACTGAAAGTAAAGGGGCTGAATAATTTTGCACGCACAACTTTTCCATTTTTTATTTGTTAACAAAGTTTGAAATATCCAATAAATTTCGTTCCACTTCATGATTGTGTCCTACTTGTTGTTGATTCTTCACAAAAAATTACAGTTTTATATCTTTATGTTTGAAGCCTGAAATGTGGCAAAAGGTTGCAAAGTCCAAGGGGGCCGAATACTTTCGCAAGGCACTGTAGATAAGGAAATTATAGGAAACCTATAATTTTTTTTAAAAAGGTACCTGAAAGTGCTCTTGAGTTGTCAAGTTTTAATGGAGCCCGCTTTCTGGACACACTTGTCCCTGCTTGTGTATTCAGACAAGTGTGAGTGCTCGACTGTCTAAATACAATAGCCAACAGTAGATATTCCTCCATCCATACTGAAAAGGAATTGAGAAGAAAAAATGAATTGATTTCTCTTGTTCAACACCATCATAAATCTAAATGTATATGACTGGCTTTAAGCTGACAACCCTAAGTGATAAAGCTGGCGATAAAGCCATAGATTTCTTTCATTCAACAAGGAGAATCCTCTACACTACAGCATGAATGGAAACAAATCTCCTGCTGCAGGTATTGTGGGCACTGTTCGGGCATTCTGAAAGCATATATCCCATTGGATGCAGGTCCTGTTCAACTGTCAATTTTTTTTCAATCTAAGAATGGCAGGCAGAATACCGGTAGTGCCAACAGTTCCATTCACTGATTCAACTTAGGCTGGTTCAACTGGTCAAAATGCGCTCAGTGTATGGTCAGCTTAAACTGTTCAGGATGGAGCTGCTGAAAAACCTTTTGGATGATTTAAAAGGTACTTGCAGGCACTATTTGCCTACTCTTCAACCATATTGTTTTTTATACAATATATTAACCACTTAAGCCCCGGAGGATTTTCCTGCTAAAAGACCAGGGGGTATTTTGCGATTCGGCACTGCGTGACTTTAACGGACAATTGCGCGGTCGTGCGACGCTGTACCTAAACAAATTTGACGTCCTTTTTTTCCCCACAAACAGAGCTTTCTTTTGGTGGTATTTGATCACCTGTGCGATTTTTTGATCACGCGCTATAAACAAAAAAAGAGCGACAATTTTGCAAAAATAGCAATATTTTTCACATTTTTTTATATGAAATTCCCCCAAAAAAAATGTAAAAATCTAAATTTTTTAACATTTTCGGCCAATTTGTTTTATCCTACCTATGTTTGGTAAAAAAAATCGCAAAAAGCGTATTTTTATTGGTTTGCGCAAAAGTTATCGCGTTTACTAACAAAGGGAAAGATTTTTGTCATTTTTGTTGTTTTTTTTTTTAACGCGTAATGGCGGCGATCTGCGATTTTTTTTGCGGTACTGCGACATTGTGGCGGACAGATCGGACCCTTGACTGACATTTTTGACACTTTTGGGGTTACCAGTGACATTTCTACAGTAATCAGTGCTATATATATGCACTGTTAATGTAAAAATACACTGGTAGTGAAGGGGTTAACTTTATTTGGGAGGGAGGGGCTGTGTGTGTCCCTAGGGGCATGCTTTCTACTGTGATTGGCTGTGGCTTGAGCTGTAAGGACACTGATCAACGGATCTACATACTAGATCCGTGTGATCAGTGTCTTTACACCGAGGAGAATGACAGGCAGCTTGTTTACACAAGCTGCCTGCCTTTCTCCCTCTCCCCCGACGATCGCCGAGTGACCTCGGGTCCACTGGTCACACGTGCCGGGGGGTCCGTGACCGCGCGGGAGCGGGAGCGCGCATCCGCGGGCGCGCGCTCGCTCCCCAGACCCTCCCAGGCTAGTGACGTTAATTAACGTCACTCTGCCTGGCAGGGGCTGACCACCGCAGTAAATCTACTTGCGGTGGTCGGCAAGCGGTTAATATGCATATATCAGGTTTGCTTTATTGAAACTACATCAACAAAAATGATTATGCTCTAAAGTCAATGTTCCTGTTATCATCACTTGTATCACTATACAAAATATAGATATTTAGATACCCTTTGTGTCATGTTGTCTTCATTTTAAACTGTGATGAAATATATTCTCTCATGTACATCACTCATTGGTTTCTTCCTGGGGTCTCTAGCGGTATATTACTAGTCTTAGCCTTGGTCTCCTGTTGAAACTAATACAAGGCTGTCACACAGTTGCCTCTGGGTTTTACACACAGAATCCAGAAGTAAGAAAGTGATTATTTTGATTGTTTTTGTAAGGGTTGAGGATGGAGGTAGAATTAGCAATTTTGCAATGAGATTCTGCCAAGAGAGTCCTCAAAAGATACAGTATAAGAATCTGGTGGGTGATTCTGCCCATCATTGTCTACCTATAACCAAATTGTATTTGTTTTGGGGGAAATTGGTCATTAAAAGTAAACTGTATTTTACGAGAAAGTAGAGCTATCCTTGTGATCAACCAACCTGACCTAAAGCACCCCCTCCCCCCCCCCAATTCTGGATTGCTGCAGTCTACTGGAATCTTTAGAACCTCCAGACGTAATCTTCTTTTTAATCGTACAGTAAAAGACACAGGATGTTTAGTCTTTACCCATGGGTTATATGCAGCTACTTTCAAGTGATTGGACACTTGCAAAAAAAAAAAATCTGCTGGAACATACCCTTTTACAACTCTACCCACTCTCAGCAAGCCTTAGTTTTTGCTAGTGTCCTTAGATGAAGTGGTTTATCTACCACGAGGCAAACAAGGCGTTTGCCTGGGACGGCATCTTTCAAGGGGGTGTCTGTACCAGAATTATGCCTGCAGCTGCAGGCATCAACCAGGTATAGTTTTTTATACCAGTAGGCTCTGTAGTACTAGTAATCCACAGTTCTCCCATCCCACCAGGAGACCCGAGATGGTTGGCTTTGCTCAGCTGTTCATAACAATAAACCGAAGAGAAGTGATGACCTGACATCACTTCCGGTTTCTTCAGGAACCATTGGTGCCAGTTTTTAAAAAACAAAAGCATTCAAAAACACCAATCAAGTACATAGGAGGGATTTGGGGTCTTATAGACCCCAGATCTCTCCATAAAGAGTACTTGTCACATGCCTATTGCTGTCACAAGGATGTTTACATTCCTTGTGAGAGCAATAAAAGTGCTAAAAAGTGTAAAAATGAAAAAAAATAAAATAAATAAATAAATAATTTGAAAAATGTAAGTGCCCCCGTCCTCCCATGTTTACACACAAATGTGAACACGCATGTCGGTCCCGCACGCATGCAAACAGAGATCGTCCCACACATGTGAGTTATCATGGCAAAAATTGGATCATGGGCAGTAATTCTAGCACCAGACCCACTCTGTAAATCTAAAGTGGTAACATATAAAGGCTTTTAAAGCATTGCCTATGGATAGTAAACGTTACGTTGTTTGAGGCTGTTGCACTGGCGTGCGCAATTTAAATTAAATTTAAATTCATTATTTAATTAAATTAAAATGGCTGGGGTGGGATGCATTTAGATGGGGGAGTCTGCCTGTATTCTTCATTCATAATATGAGGCTAAAATTGTAGACGTAAAGCTGAGCTCCACCCAAAAGGGGAAGCTTTACTTCTTCACACCCCCCCCCCCCCCTCCACTGCCACATTTGGCACTTTTTGGGGGTGGAGGGAGGAGCGGGTACCTGGTTTTGACAAGTACCTTCTCCCACTTCTGAGTAAGATGGCCGATCAGGGACCTACGACATTTCCGGCCCCTCTTCCTTCCCCCTGCTGCCTTCTGGGACACACACAGGTCCCTGTCATCTAATGTCCTTAGCATTGCCAGTTTCTTTGTGCTTCTTCAAAGGAGCTTGAACAGCACATCTTGAAACCCCAGTCTGATTTAACCACTTAAGCCCCGGAAGATTTTACCCCCATTCCCACCAGGGGGTATTTTGCGATTCGGCACTGCGTGACTTTAACGGACAATTGCGCGGTCGTGCGACGCTGTATCTAAACGAATTTGGCGTCCTTTTTTTCCCACAAACAGAGCTTTCTTTTGGTGGTATTTGATCACCTGTGCGATTTTTTGATCACGCGCTATATACAAAAAAAGAGCATCAATTTTGCAAAAATAGCAATATTTTTCACATTTTTTTATATGAAATTCCCCCCCAAAAAAATGTAAAAATCTAAATTTTTTAACATTTTCGGCCAATTTGTTTTATGCTACCTATGTTTGGTAAAAAAAAATCGCAAAAAGCGTATTTTGATTGGTTTGCGCAGAAGTTATCGCGTTTACTAACAAAGGGAAAGATTTTTGTCATTTTTGTTGTTTTTTATTTAACGCGTAATAGCGGCGATCTGCGATTTTTTTTGCGGTACTGCGACATTGGGGCGGACAGATCGGAACCTTGACTGACATTTGTGACACTTTTGGGGTTACCAGTGACATTTCTACAGTAATCAGTGCTATACATATGCACTGTTACTGTAAAAATACACTGGTAGTGAAGGGGTTAACTTTATTTGGGAGGGAGGGGCTGTGTGTGTCCCTAGGGGCATGCTTTCTACTGTGATTGGCTGTGGCTTCAGCTGTAAGGACACTGATCAACGGATCTACATAGTAGATCCGTGTAATCAGTGTCTTTACACCGAGGAGAATGACAGGTGGCTTGTTTACACAAGTTGCCTGCCTTTCTCCCTCTCCCCCGCCGATCGCCGAGTGACCGGCGGACATCGGGTCCGCTGGTCACACGCGCGGGGGGGTCCGTGACCACGCGGGAGCGGGAGCGCGCCTCCGGGGGCGCGCGCTCGCTCCCTAGACCCTCACAAGCTAGTGACGTAGCCCTACGTCACTTTGCCTGTGAGGGGCTGACTGCCGACATAGATCGGCGTTAGGCAGTCGGCAAGTGGTTATAATCTTTACCTGGGAGAGACCTTGCTGATGCAGTATAACTAGCTCATGTCTTGTTGCTGTCTTGCCATGGTGTTTGATGCCATGGTGTTTGACTTGTGACATGAAACTGTTTTCCTCAGCCCATACCTTAGTAGCAGAGTTTGGCTGTTCCTCACCCAGTTTTAAACCTCCTACACAGCTATTTCTGCTTCAGTTAATGACTGTGTTTTAGCCTACTGTTCTGGAAATTTTATAGATGGGCATTGCCTATCCTCATATTGATTAGTGGTTCCAAACAATAACTACTGCAGTAGGGAACAGACACAAAAAGATACACTCCGTATCTTTCCAAAATAACTGTTCTGTTTTGATTGAGGCAATTGAAGGCTTTTATACACATGATTACGTAGGTATCACATTATTACTACAATTGTACTTTTATGGTAACAAGAGGCGTAACATAGGCAGTCTAATTCTAATCAGGACTCGAAAGAATGCAAACATGTAATGAAGACATTATTAGTGCCGTGTGCGCAATGAGTGCAGTGTGCAATACATACAAAATAAAATACAATAATATACAGGATGTCCACATTTCCTTTACAATCTCTCCTCTTTTGATCAATATTTTGATCACTAACCATACCTGCTTTAATATAGAACAGTGGTGCTGCGCTGTCATATACCACCAAATGTATAATTGAACATGTGCAAATAACAATTGCTAAAGTGTGTGTGCAGAAAATAAATGTGTGTCAGTGGATACTAAAAACAATAAATATCAACAATTGATATATAAAAAAAAAATGTGTAAACAGATACAAACATAAATCTGTAACATATAAAAAGTATAAACTCAATATGAAAGGTGGCTAAAAATGTATCAATCATCAAAGTGATTCCATGTAAAAACGTGGTAGAAATGAAAAACATCCAATGCTCATCCAAAAGGTGAAAAAATCCCTTCACCCAAAGTGGAAAGTGACCGGTGTCTAAAAAATCCAGACAGGTGACACATAAATGAATAGTTTTCTCTTTAAAATGTTCTCACTGCTTCCCAAGGTAATGTTTGTAAACCCAGCTGATGGCAAACTGTGATGGGGGGGGTATATCCCGTCTGGAATGATCTGATGGAGGAAACAACAGAAGCGGCCATTTCTTTGTAGTCTACTATCCAGAATAGATACGTCAGCCATTTTCCATTGGTCTCAGATGGACGAAACAACAGAAGCAGCCATATTCTCATAGTAGTACCTATATACTACAGGCTGAATGGCCGTAGGTGTAAAAGGTATTGTACGAAACTACTGAGTATGGACAACCAAGACAAGTAAAACTGTGTAGCCGATGATCCAACGACCAATAGCTAAACAGGGGCATATAAGAAAAAAGTTAAAAAATATAACAAATATAAATAAAAATAAAAATGAAAATAATTCCTAAATTTAATTTCCTTTTACGCCACTGTCAGTCGTGGATTTCGAAGTCCTTTTTTTCTCAGCTAAATACTTTTTTTTCTTCTTTTCTATGGTCCCCTAGTCCTCCAAGATACCGGTTAGCCACGCTTATGAGGCCTGCCTCCCAGGGTGGAATGGCTTTTCCGGATATGCAGAAGTATTATTTGGCCTCCCAGTTGATCACGGTGGCATGGTGGTTTTCCTCAGACCAGACCACTCCATCCACAATGCTGGAGGCAGCTAAAGTTGGATCACTGGAGGCTTTACGTGTACTGGTAGTTATTGAGAGAAAGTGTTGGTGGTACTCAATGCACATACAACAATCTCTATTCCCAGGACCATCAAAATCTTTTTACTGGGTTTGGTGACTGCTTTGTTACATACCATAGCTGAAAAAGTCTTAGTCAGTCTTCTTCTGTTTTATGCACGGAAGGTCATTACCTTACACTGGAAGAAAAGGGTTCCACGATTTCCTTTTGCAAAGGTTTGGTTAATAGTAATTTACCACTGTATAGAGAAACCTATGCACATAGGGGTTGTTTGAGGAAATTTGACAAGATATGGTCAGGGTGGTTAGCTGGTATGGCTGCATAGGGGTTTGGTCTCACCTTTTTCTTCTGGAAGTAGTTAGGTATTGTGTAGGAGTTGGCAAACTCTGTTTGTAGAGAATATTAAAAGTATCCTTGTGAGGATTATGCATGGGGGAAGGAAGGAAGGATTTTTTTTTTGTTGTTGTTTCTGTTCTTGTAATTGTCGTTGCTACCCTTATGTGCATGTGATGCAATGGTCACAATATAACAAAACAAATGTGATATAAACATGAATGGATGAATGTATCAATGATAGGGCACAAATACATACAAAATCAAAAAGTAAAAATATGTAACAGATTACCAATCATCAGAGATAAACAGTGCATGAACGCATCAATCATCAACCCCAGACAAACTTGGGAGTAATGAGTGTACAACAATGTCAACTACAGCTGCATGGATGTCTAAGATGGAAAACAGGATCATAAATGCCCACCAAGCAATGTGACAAGAAAAAATAAGAAAAAATAGCAACAAAAAAGGGGGCTCATCCACAAAGTGGATGGATAAATAGCTAGAGCAAAGTGTGTAAATAATGAGAGACAAGTGTAGAGCCAAAAGATAGCATGAATATCATTATGAAGATGCGCTACTAAGGGTTGAAACCATGAACCAGAGAAACAAATAGTATAAGGTGATATGGGCTCAAGGTAGACCCCCATAAGATAATGGGAAAACACAGAGTGAGGCGGTCAAAAATCGTTAATTATTATTATTATTATTATTATTAATGAAACAATTCAAGTCAAATTCAATATTTAAGCCATGGGGTGTGAGAGTATTCATAAGGAATATCCATTTGGATTCAAGTTGACTTAAGGTTCTAATTTTATGATTTCCTCGCCAATGTTTAATATAGGGTGTGATGCCCCAAATTTCAAGTGAGTGGGGTCTTTATTATGAACTTTCGCAAAATGTTTAGACACACTATGTTTATTGTATCCTTTAAGGATATTCTGAATGTGCTCTTTTATCCGAATTTTCAAAGGTCTCTTTGTGCGTCCAATGTATTGTAGATTGCAACTACAGTATCTCACAAAAGTGAGTACACCCCTCTCATTTTTGTAAATATTTTAATATATCTTTTCATGTAACAACAGAAATGACACTTTGCTACAATGTATTCACTGATCAATATCCCCCCTCCCTTATTGGCTGGTTTAATGACCAAATCTTTTCTTTTGGCAAGTTTCCGGATACCGCTTTGGATGTATTTGGGTTCTTTTGTCTTTTTGATTACCTATATCTTGTGTAGCACCCTACAGGTAGGTGCTAGGTAGATGTATAGTGGGTCTTGTCTGCCTAACAGCAGGGCTGTGATTTATGTAGCTAGGGTGTCAGGGCTTCCAGATGTGCCTGCTGAGGGGAGAAGTATCCCCACTGGCTCCTGTGAGAGGCTTCTCATAGAGCAGTGTGGGAAGCCCAATCAGGGGACACATCTAAGCTTGTAACTACCCCAGAAAGCAGATTAGGCTGCAAAGGATTCTGGGAGTGGGTATACGTTTGGGGGGAAGTGCGTGGCCCGGTGTCTTTGGCGGGAGCAGAGTCCCAGGAAGGAGAGTGCAGCTGTCTCTCCTCCTGTCTGAGGAAGGCGGATGTCTCAGGGTGTTGCCTGAGAGTGCAGAAAGTGCTGAGTTGAGCTGAGGGGATCCGGTATGCTGAGAACCTGCAGAGAGAGAGAGAGGGGTCCAGTCCCAGGAAAGCCTACACAGGTCGTGAGTACTGCGGATTGCCCTTGGGGTCTGCCTAGAGTCAGAGGGGACCACTCCGGGAGAGGTATGTACTATAAAGATCCTGTTAATCTCCAAAGTTCTGGGCAATACAAAACTTTTTTAGGGAAGGGAGAAGAAAATTATCCACCAAGAAGGACAGAAGAAACGACAGGAACAAGAAGAAATGTAGAAAGAAAAGAGGATGTAGAGCAGGGAAGAGAGAACAAACGAAAAAGAGAATAAAGCGTGAAGGGATTTTTAACCTGAGCAATCAAACATTGACACAAGAAGAAATTGGAGTGCTAGACAAAGGGTTAAAATATGCACCGACCAAGAATTTAGATAAGTTCCAAACTTACAATGGAATCCAGAAGTATAATAGTAAACTTACCATTAAGAAGTATATGTTGGGCAACCATACAAGATACGAACCACAACAGAGAAATGAAGAGATTAGACACAGTGATCTACGGAACAAATCAAACTTTACACTTTTCACTCCTACCATTAATGATAATAAACATATAGAGATCTTCAAAAAAATTGGTCATACAAGACATAGGTAATCTAACTGTCAAAAAGAAAGAAGAACCCAAATACATCTAAAGCGGTATCCAGAAACTTACTAAAAGAAAAGATTTGATCATTAGACCGGCCAACAAGGGAGGGGGGATAGTGATTCAATCAAAAGAACAGTACCATGCCAGTATGCTCAGGCTTTTGGAGGATAAAGAAACTTACCTCATACTATCGAATATTCCTCTATCTAAATATAGAAAAGAGCTTGAAAAATTTGTACACTTAGGTCTCAAATAGAATATATTGGATAAAAAAAAAAGCTAAATATCTAGTTCCTATATCTTGCGGGACACCGATTATATTTTCAGTTCTATAAATACACAAAGAAAAGAATAATCCACCTCCAAGACCAATAGTGAATGGCATTGATTCAATTACAGCTAGAATGGGGCAGTATATAGATAACGATTGATAAAAAATATTTACAGAGTAACTGGCTGTACACTTCTGTGGCCAGAATGGCCTTCTAGCTTAACTGTGGACATGCTGACTTATTAGCATAGGTAAACACAGACAACTCTGCATAAAATGGAAGACGTATAGAAGACAATATGACTTTAACATGACTGAACTACTTTTTAAATCACATTAAATATACATATTTAAATCCTTTACAATTAAAGCCTCTGAATAAGTAGTACCCTAAACTGTGATTCCAAGAGGAAAACAAATCAAACACAGAGAAACTTTCATTTAGTCATTTTTGCAGTGTCTGGTGTGGATCCAGATGACTTTTCCTTCAAGTTTTGTAAACTGTACATGAAATAGACGCTGTATTGTGTCTTCACACATTTCCTTATATATAAATGTCTCTTAACAATCCCCAAGTCACCTGGCTTTAGTTTATGAGATCCTTCCAAATGTTTAGGATCTGGAATTGGGGAGAAAGCAAATAAATGAATTTGTCAAACTCTTAAAAGATGAGCAACATTCTCACTGAGATCTGAGTGGGGGCCTTCAGCTGCTGAGACAAATTTAAGCAAGTGAGCAACACACTCCCTAACAAAATCTCATAGGGAGAAAGTCCAATATCCGCTTACGGGCTTAATAAAAAAAATATATTTTAAAAATATATTTTTAAGAAGACATTCAGGCAATAGTTTTCTAGTTTTCTTACTTTACTTTTTCCACTACATTGTTGATGGTAAGAGGAGTAAAATAAAACCTCAAAACTTTTTGTAAGGACTCTCCCATAAAAATAGTTCCTCTGTTACTCACTACACTCCAATGGACAGTAGACAGTGACAACATAACATATAACCACCAATCAATACAGTTCAATTAGGGGAGTAAAATAGGTACCCTTTGTCCTTACCGATCAAGGAAGTCTGATAACCCAAATTTAAGCAAAAGGCTTTCCTCGGCCGGCTGATTATCGTCTCAAGTTCCTTGTTTCGGATTCTCAGGGTCACCTGTAAATTCCCTCCTTGGCAAGGCTCACAATCTGTTCTGGACATTTTATAGATAGGCAACTCCTATCCTCATATTGGTTAGTGGTTCCAAATAATACCTACTGCAGTAGGGAGCAGACACAAAAAGATACAATCCGCATCTTTCCAAAATAACTGTTCTGTTTTATTTGACGTAATTGAAGGCTTTTATACACATCATTGCGTATCACAATATTATTACAATTGTACTTATATGGTAATGAGGGGCATAACATAGGGCCCTTTCACACGGGCGTTCCGCATGTCCGTATATCATCCTATTTTTTTTGCGGATGATATACGGACATAATGTATGTCAATGGCATTGCGGATGTCAGCGGATTACCATCCGCTGACATCCGATTTTTGTCCTTTCAGTTCTGTTCCATTTTTTGGAACGGAACAGAACCCTATTTTTGTTCCGTGTAAAAAACGGAACGGATGCAAAATCGGATTTGTCAGCGGTGTCAAACGGATGGGATGATATGCGGACATATGGAGTGGATGACACAAATGTCATCCGCTCCGTGAAAAAAAAAATAAGTGCCGGAGCGGATCGCAATGCGGTCCGCTGCGTGTGAAAGAGCCCATAGGCAGGCTAATTCTAATTAGGACTCGAAAGAATGCAAACATGTAATGAAAACATTATTAGTGCCATGTGCACAACGAATGCAGTGTGCAATACATACAAAATAAAATACAATAATATATAGGATGTACAAATTTCCTTTACACCTACGAATATGAAATTGATGATCATTAATACCTGCTTGGTAAAATCAGTTAATCATACACCTGACTCTAAAAACTACAAAATCCCTGACTTTGTGCAAATGTAAAAAGTGTGCAAGTGTAAGAATTCATGCAGGTTTGAAGCCAAAGGGTAGTCAAACTAAATATTTATTTGATTTAGATTTTTCTTCTGTTCACTCACTTTGCATTTCGTAAATTGATAAAAATAAACAATTAAAATATATATCTTGGAAATCATTCTTACCTTACAGCATGTCTTCACACCTGCCTAAAACTTTTGCACAGTAATATACAATATATATATATATATATATATATATATATATATATTCAAAAGAATTGGGAACGCCTGCCTTTACACGCACATAAACTTCAATGGCATCCCAGTCTCAGTCCGTAGGGTTTAATATTGAGTTGGCCCCTTCTTTGCAGCTATAACATCTTCAACTCTTCTGGGAAGGCCGTCCATAAGGATTAGCAGTGTGTCTATAGGGATGCTTGACCATTTTTCCAGAAGCGCATTTGTGAGGTCAGGAACTGATATTCGATGAGTAGGCCTGTCTCGCAGTCTCCACTTTAATTCATTCCAAAGGTGATCTATTGGGTTGAGGTCAGGACTCTGTGCAGGCCAGTCAAGTTCCCCTATCCCAAATGCCCTCATCCATGTCTTTATTGGCCTTGCTTTGTGCACTGGTGGTGTGCAGTCACGTTTGAACAGGAAGGGACCATGCCCAAATTGTTCCCACAAAGTTGGGAGCATGAAACTGTCCAAAATGTCTTGGTATGCTGATGCCTTAAGAGTTCCCATCACTGGAACTAAGGGGCCAAGCTAAACCCCTGAAAAACAACCCCCCACCATAATCCCCCCTCCACCATATGATGTGGACCAGTGCACAAAGCAAGGTCCATAAAGACATGGATGGGTGAGTTTGGGGTGGAGGAACTTGACAACCAAAATCATATTATTTTTAATGGATCCCATTCACATCAATCCACCACAGCTATGGCGTGTTTTTGGAAATGGTATTGGTGCTACTATGGTACTGTTGCTGCAGGATTTTGGCAACACAGACTTCAATGGAAATGCACCAAAAACCCATGTAAAACACATGTACATACGTTTTTAGTGCATTTTTGGAAACATTTTGTTAAGAAGCCGACACCCACTGGCATACTAACAACCAGTAATTCATCCCTGCCTTGCTCATTCAGCTTTCAGCCAGGAATTTCTGACTAACAGGTGAATGTAAACAAAGCAGGGACATTTAAAACAAACAAAAAAATGGTGCAGGAGTCCCCCCACAATCCAAACCTTCAGGTCTGGTATGAATTTTAAAAGTGTATTTTCCCCAAAATCCATACCAGACCCTTATCCCAGCATGCAGTCTGGCAGGTAAGGAAAGAGCAGGGCTACTGTGTGCCCCCCCCCTAACCATACCAGGTCACATGCCCTGAACATGGGGGGGTACAAAGCACCCTATCCCCATGCTGATGAAGACGAGGGCCTCTTCCCAACAACCCTGGCCTAGAATATGGAAGATACCGCCCTCCGATGTAAATGAGCAAGGGGTACGTAGTACACCAATGCCTCATGGGACTTGTAGTTCAACATCAGCTGGAGTCCCAGAGAGGAGTTTACTAAAAGTGGAGAATCTGGAACAGCCGTGCATGGTAACCAGTCAGCTTCCAGCTTCAGCTTATTCAGTTAAAATGTTTGTAAAGGCTCTTTTCTTTCCTAAAATAACAAATGTTATACTTACCTTACAATACCATTGCACAGAGTGGCTACTTACCTTCTTTCCTAGGGTTTTCAACTGGCGCACCCAACTCCTCCTCTTCTGCGAGTGCAAGCTGCATTCCTCCCAACTTTTCAAGATGGGAAAGGACACCTATTAGCAAATGTATGTAGGAATAGGACACACCCCCTGCCACACCGCCTTAAAGGAGAATTAAACAAAAAATAAATTAGTTAAACCCACAATGCTTTTTTTTTACCACTACTTTTCCTTTTTACTGGCTCTTGAAATTTACAAATGCAGCGATTTAGCATTTGGATGAAAGGTTTAGCACTAGGAAACACTTTTTGAAAGATAAAAAGTGTAATTTATATACAAATTTATAGATCAGACCAAAATGAGGGACAAATGAGGATGAGAGAGGAACAGAGGTAATTTGTTCCCCCTTGAAATCAGAGACAGTTGGGAGCTATTAAGCTGTATGCTGAGGGGGCACTTGTGGGGGGGCGCTCCTGAGCCGTGGTGTGTGTCTCCATGCCCCGGCTTTCTCCTCACAAGGTTTTGACTGACATGAGCAGGAGCCAATGGCTCTCACTGCTCTCTGTGAAACCTGTGAGGAGTGGAAGAGAGAGTAGCGCTGCTGCAGAGGGGCACAGCACTGGATCGAGAAAGGACTCAGGTACATTTTTAGGTGGGAATGCAGCAAGTAGTGGGACATTTTTTGCCTTAATACAGGGAATGCATTAAAGTAAAAGGATATCTTGACCCTCCAGTGTTGCTTACCCCTGTTTTAAAGCGTATGTCCAGTCAAAACTTTTTTCCTTCGTTTTTGGGTAGAACAGGATTAGAACCTTAGTCTGGGTTTTTTTTGCTTCAACTGCAACACAGAAATATTCAACAGCACACATACAAAAATAAAAATGCTTTTCTTTCGAAGAGAAGGGGAAGGCTAGAACCCTTGTCAAATTGCTAGTTCTGTCTGTGTCCCTTTTGAAGATTTTACCTGATTTCCTATCTGGTAAAGCATTGTCAGCAGGACAGAAAGTGAGGATAAATAATTCCAACTGAGCCAAAGAAACCCTGGCAGCAGTTCTAATTCTTAGACACTCCAAAACCTAGAAAATGTGTTTTTGGCTTGACATGTGTAATGCTCATTCTACCATACATAAAACAACATAAAATAACATAACATAACATAACATAAGAAATTTACATCTTTAGGAAATGAAACAAATTCTTATATGTAGTCAAATGAACACCAACACTTATGAACAATGGTAAACAGCAATATGTTGCACCTACAGCGCCCAACAACTTTATTTTTTTAAATCGGGTCAGGTTCAATGGATTAATGTACTTTGATCATCATTTTTTGAACTCCTTTCTTAATAGGCCTGAAAGTCTCTTTTTAATGTGCTAAAAATTGATTTTTGGCTTTGTGCAGGAGCCTCTGTGTTTTTTTCTCTGCAAGTACAATTACTAATTAATGACACATTGGCATATATCCCAGACACCTAGTAACGCATCCTGGATGTGCCGGGGCCAGATACACTAAACCAGGATTGTTGGCAGCAATTTAGATTGTACTGATTCTGTCTGTGAAATAGATTAAAGGCAAACTTCAATCAAACCTGCCAATGTAGTATTTAAGGCCCCTGTCACATGGGTGCCCTCCACAGGGGATCCTAAACTTATCCCCTGCTGAGTAGGATCAGAACAGAAACAGATGTCACATATGAGACAACCATGTCTGTTCTGTTTTTATCTCCAACTTGTGATGGAGTTAAAATGGACCAATGAGATCCCTATGGTTTGCCAAATGTAAACTTTCTTGCATCTGCCTATATCCAAGCAACTACTAGATGGAAACCAGTAACATCATTGATCAAAGTGTATATCGCCAGAACACCACAAATCTTGGAGATGTTGTCCAAATGTTTATTCAGACAAAACACATCCCATGGGTAAGGTGCAAAGTTTTAGGGCCTAGCAGGACCCCTTTGTCAGGCATTTGATCGTCATGTACTATATCACATGCCTGACAAAAGGGTCCTGTGTGGCTCCAACTTGTTGCATCCTACCAAATGTAGGGGCGTGCTCATGATCCGGGCTGTGTGTGTTCATAGACACACAGAGCGCCAGTGATCCCCAACCCCTGCTCGCTTCTCACAGGAGTTTGTCTGACAGCAGCATGAGCCTATGGTTCCCTGCTGCTGCCAGTGTCTCCTGGGAAAGCTGGAGGTGAAGAGCGGTTCTTGAGAGGAAGGGAGTTTTCTGCGTTTTTGCAGAGAATGCATTAACCACTTAAGCCCCGGAAGATTTTACCCCCTTCCTGACCAGGGCCTATTTTGTGATTCGGCACTGCTTGACTTTAACGGACAATTGCGCGGTCGTGCGACACTGTACCCAAACGAATTTTACGTCCTTTTTTTCCCACAAACAGAGCTTTCTTTTGGTGGTATTTGATCACCTGTGCGATTTTTTGATCATGCGCTATAAACAAAAAAAGAGCGTAAATTGTGCAAAAATAACAATATTTTTCACAATTTTTTATATGAAATCCCCCCCCCAAAAAAATGTAAAAATCAAATTTTTTTAACATTTTAGGCCAATTTGTTTTCTGCTACATATGTTTGGTAAAAAAAAATCGCAAAAAGCGTATTTTGATTGGTTTGCGCAAAAGTTATTGCGTTTACTAACTAAGGAAAAGATTTTTGTCATTTTTATTGTTTTTTTTTAACGGGTAATGGCGTCGATCTGCGATTTTTTTTGCGGGACTGCGACATTGGGGCGGACAGATCGGACCCTTGACTGACATTTTTGACACTTTTGGGGGTACCAGTGACATTACTACAGTAATCAGTGCTATACATATGCACTGTTACTGTAAAAATGACACTGGGAGGGAAGGGGTTAACTTTATTGGAGAGGGAGGGGTTAAGTGTGTCCCTAGGGGCGTGCTTCTAACTGTGATTGGATGTGGCTGTGTGTGTAACAGCAGAGATCAACGGTCCTACATAGCAGGACTGTATGATTACACAGGGGAGAATGACAGGCAGCTTTGTTTACATTAGCCGCCTGCCTTTCTCCCACTCCACCGGACGATCGCGAGTGACCGGCGGACATCGGGTCCGCCGGTCACACGTGCAGGCTGCTTAGGGAACGAGCGGGGTGGGAGCGCGCCTCCGGCGGCGCGCGCTAGCCCCCTAATGGCTCCCAGGCTAGTGACGTACCGGTACATCACTTTGCCTGGGAGGGGCTGACTGCCGCCATATATAGTCGGGCGGCGGTCGGCAAGTGGTTAAGGTAAAAAAAACTTTTGACTTTAGAACTACTAAACATATAGACAGAGTCTAATTTAGAGGGCTTTAAATAAAAAAAAGAGTTGCGAGTAATAGAGTTCAGTTGGGCAGGTGGAAACAACATTGAAGTGCAGAACTGGGGGACATTGGTGCTCAGCAGTGGAAGAAGCAAACAATAGTGGGGTAAGCAATACGGCATAGCAAGATAAACAATAATGCCGGGTGATAAGCCAAGGGAACAGTAGGTGGTTGAAAGAATAATAGTGCCAAGAGGAGGATGAATGGAACGATAGTGCCCAGCTGGGGGTGGGAGGAAACACTAGTGCCAAGCAGGTGCTGGGGAGAAAATTAGTGACGAGCAGTGGGTGGGGAGAACAACAGTACCCAACGGGGACTTGGGGGTAACCCTTGCCTGCTGGCACTGAAGTCTGTATCCCAGGCCCTTGCTCTCTCTCTCATCCTCCTGCGGCCATGACTATGTAGACTTTGTAGACCAGGAAAGCACTCAGCCACACAGAGTCTGCATAGAGCTGGAGCCAGGTGCTCAAACAATCATGCCAGCATTTGGTTTAGGAACAGAGCTCAGATGCCTGCAACGCTGGGATTGTATTAAAAACCCTGGACAGTCCTGTGGAATCTGAGATGGTTGGAATCATGCATCTGGAAATGGTAATTTCATCTAAGCAGTACCCTGAAAATGTACCTTTTGTCTGGGATTCGTCCTGAAAAATAGCAGTGCACTTCTCCACCCGGATACTAGGTGGAGTAGAACTGGGGGAATCCATAGCGGAGAAGGATCTGGATGTTCTGGTAAATCATAAGTTTAATAATAGCTTGCAATGCCAAGCTGCTGTTTCCAAAGCAAGCACAATCCTTTCTTGTATTAACAGAGGCATGGACTCCAGAGAGAGAGAGATATCATTTAATTTTACCCATGTACAAATCATTAGTAAGACCTCATCTGGAATATGCAATTCAGTTTTTGGCACCAGTTCTTAAAAAGGATATTGGGGAACTGGAGAAAGTGCAGAGAAGGTCAACCAAACTGAGAAGAGGCATGGAGGACCTCAGCTATGAGAAAAGATTAGAGGAACTGAATTTATTCTCTCTTGAGAAGAAGAGATTAGGAGGGGATATGATCAACATGTATAAATACATAAGGGGTCCATATAGTGAACTTGGAGTTGAGTTGTTCACTTTAAAGTCAACACAGGACAAGGGGGCACTCTTTACGTCTAGAGGAAAACAGATTTCGTCTCCAAATACGGAAAGGTTTCTTCACCGTAAGAGCTGTGAAAATGTGGAATAGACTTCCTCCAGAGGTGGTTCTGGCTAGCTCACTAAATTGTATGGTTGGGTTTTCAATACTGGTTTTTTTTTTTAATGTTTTATTTTTTTGGTTGAACCGGATAGACTTTTGTCTTTTTTCAACCTGACTAACTATGTAACTTCTTGTTATGTATATATAGACTGTATATTGTGCGATCTAAGGCATTGTAACTTGTATGTGACTGCTAGTCTCAGAGATTTAGAAAGAGATTTGGTGTTGCCACTACTGTGCTACTCACTATTCTCCTTGCTGGAGGCTCTAACATGAGAAAGCAAAGCCATGCCTCTATCAAGATGGCCAATTCCACAAAGAGACACAGTGAGGAACAAGGCAATATAAGTCAGCAAAAGGTAAAGATCAGCTGCACATACAATGCTGGTGACAAGTCCTTTGCTCTCTGCTTGCATTTTTTTGCTGAAACAAAAAGCAAGGGACAGGGAAAATTGCCCAGCAGTGCATAACTCGGGGGGGGGGGGGGGGGAGGGATAGTTGTAAAGCCCAATGCAAAGCAAGTATTGTATAAAATGGGAAAATGTTAAAACAGGCCACACAACATCTCCTCAATGCCTGTCAACTGCCCTCTTAAGAGTGATCCACTGCAGAGTGCTCTTCAGAGGGCAAAACCTGTATAAATGTGTGGTGGTGATGACCTTATTGATGGGAATGAAAGGTTCTCAAGGAAATGTATGTGTGGCAATGTAACAAACCATAAAAGATTATTGCAAAAGTTGCAAAAAAAAAAACTGAGAGAAAAAGTGGGTATCCCAATGGG
The DNA here is from genome assembly GCF_965119305.1 of Pelophylax lessonae. Taxonomy (NCBI): domain Eukaryota; kingdom Metazoa; phylum Chordata; class Amphibia; order Anura; family Ranidae; genus Pelophylax; species Pelophylax lessonae. Next base: position 478,960,042 of record NC_138771.1, on the reverse strand, counting down.
CTGTACACATTGCCACTGATTGCTAGCTAGAAGGTGCAGCTTGAAGCAGCAATGGGTGATTTCTGGGACACTGTGAAAACAAAAGGGAAAAGACAAGCGCAATCCCTATAGTGTAGTAAACAAGGTGTACAATATTTATTAATGATTAAAAACACACTCACAAAGGGGGAGCTTGTGCAAAGTGGTAAAAGTCAAAGCTGCTGTCTCTGAAGCCCGGAGCCACTGTGGCATTCCCCTGCTTCCCCTATGAGCAGGAGGAGAAGAGTACAGGCAGGAAGGAGCCGCTGCGGCAGGAAGACAACCTGACCAGAGATGGAAGCCGGAGCCCGGATGGAGAGAATGCCTGACACCGCTGGGAGTACGCTAGGAGATAGGGACGGGTTTCAAAGCATGTCGCTTCTTCTTCAGTCTATCTAAAAGTGGGTACCCGCTGAAAATAAATACAGCATTATAGGGGCGGGTCCAGGAATCGCTGCAACTGCTCACCAGGAGAGTCAAAAAAGCCACAGGTGCTGGTAACAGGAGCCAGCTGGAGCCGAGTGTCAATGCCATCTTAAGAGCATTATAGCCCCCGGGCAATGCAGTGCACTGGGGCCCTGCCTATACAATCACGCACAAGGATAAAAATGCAAATTATTGATAAGGCTATATTTATTGATACCTCCAACAAAATCAGTGTTTAAACATTAAATTAATAAATAATAAATCATTTTAAAAAAGGTAAAAAATAAATATATAAATAACTTTTTAAAAAAGAGGAAAAAATAAAATGCACTGATATCCTTGTTAATTTGGGCATCAATTGTATACAAAATGAAAGTGACATGCAGATGTTTTGGCTTTCTGAACAAACAAAGACTGTATTCATTTCTGCTCATAAAAAAAAGTTAGTACTTACCCTTTCTGTCTTTCTTTCCTTTCTGCCATGCTGGCTTTCATTTTAGGCTTCTTCAGCAGTGCCCCTGCCTTTGCGGCTGTCACTGCAGCTGTCCTGGTGTGTGCCTGTCTCCCGGCGGACCTTGGAAGAAGGTAGGCACTCCTGTTGCTGTGGGCATCTCTCCATGGCCCGTTTAGCCTGATGGCAGTGCCAGGCTAATGACAGCTTCCAAGTTCGGCAGCTGGGTCACGTGAACACACACACGGGACTGTCGACTGTCCTGTGTGTGCCTGTTTCCGTGGAGGCGGACAGGCATTCCTACAGTTGTGGACTCCCCTTCTATGGCCCAAGTGGCCTGACAGCAGCACAGGGCCAACAGGCGATTGCCACAGACATCCCAACCTGCAAAAACTCATTTCAGGGAGGTGGCAAACTCATTTCAGGGAGGTGGCACTCTGCGCCCCCTCCTCTCCCCACCAATTTAACACAACTAAAGGATGATCAAATTAAATGCAATCAGTGTACAGAGGTTTACTTCTTCTGAGAGATAATAAAGGAACACTCTAACCACCATGATCACTTCAGTGATTTGAAGTGGTCATGGTGGTAGGAGTCAGAAATACTGCACATGCTGGGATGTTTACAATTATGTGCTGGGGGCTAGTTGCACCCCTAGCACATGTGACTTACTGCTGGTGGGTACTGCTGGTTGGCACTGCTGGTGGGTACTGCTGGCTGGTACTGCTGGGTGGGTTACTGCTGGCTGGTCCTGCTGGCTGGTATTGCTGGTGGGTACTGCTGGCTGGTACGCTGGTGGTTACTGCTGGTGGGTACTGCTGGCTGGTACTGCTGGTGGGTACTGCTGGCTGGTACTGCTGATGGGTACTGCTGGCTGGTACTGCTGGTGAGTACTGCTGGCTGGTACTGCTGGTGAGTACTGTTGGTGGTTACTGCTGGCTGGTCCTGCTGGCTGGTTACTGCTGGCTTGTACTGCTGGTGGGTAGTGCTGGCTGTTACTCCTGACTGGTATTGCTGGCTGGTACTGCTGGCGGTTACTGCTGATGGGTACTGCTGGCTGGTACTGCTGGTGAGTACTGCTGGTGGGTACTTCTCGTGGTTGGTTTCTGCTGTGGGTACTGCTGGCTGGTACTGCTGGTGGGTACTGCTGTGGGTACTGCTGGCTAATACTGCTGGCTGGTACTGCTGTGGGTACTGCTGGTGGGTACTGCTGTGGGTACTGCTGGCTGGTACTGCTGGTGGGTACTGCTGTGGGTACTCCTGGTGGGTACTGCTGTGGGTACTGCTGGTGGGAAATGCTGGCAGAAAGTGCGAGGAGCAGCATTGGAGGAAGCATGCAGAGCCGATGCTTCCTGTATCTCGCGGTCATCTCACAGGCATCTTTACCGAGTTGACGTTGCTGAGTCCAAACAGAGACTGGCAGAATTTAAGGCCTCAATTGATTCAGTGGTGACTGGTGAGAGGCTGCTGGCCGCAAACTTCTTCCCACTATTTAAGGGAACAGTGTTACCTGTGTGGGATACAGTTTGGGCACCCACAACTGGTTTTGTTGGTCTCACACAAGGTTAATGCTCCAACACCAGAAATATGGGCCATAATGTACATTGATGCACAGAGACCTTCGGACCTCTAATCTTTGCATCGCCCTTTAGTTAGGATCCCCCTTATTATAGGTCTTGGTGTACAGACATTGGTCTGCCTTTTACTTTTTTAAGCTATGCTTTATTTTGTACCTGTTAGTTTGCATCTATTATAAGTGCTCATTGTGTTTTTTCGATTGTTGGGTATTCATTTACCATATGTTGCACAAATAAATATTTCCACCTTCAGCCTTGGTGTGTCAGAGTGTATGGCATTACTAGGAAGGTCATTGACATCTTGAGACAGGGGAACCAAACATCAGTGGCTCCTTCGGGGTTATGCACTACACTAATATTTGCGGACCAAAAAAAGAATCTGTTTTATACATGAATGAATAAAATAAAAAAAAAAGAATAAACTTTGCTCCAAGAAATAGCTTCACATCGGAAACCCCGTCATAGCACATCAGATGTCCTTCCTTCACTTTAGAGGTGTATGCGTTACATCAGATTCCCCCCTTTCCCCCTTCACGTCAGAGCCTTATTTCACATTAGATGCCCTCATCATTGCAGTCCCAGTTACATAGCAGCGATACAATCAGGCAGTGCTGTATTTTGGCCTAGGCCAACAAGGCCCAGGCCTAGGGCAGCACTTTGCAGGGGGGCAGCAAAAAAGCCACCCCCCCCCCTCCACCTGAGACTCTTTTGGCCACTGGTTGCTAGAGCTGCCTCTCCCACCCCTCTCTCTCTCACCCCCGTCCTCTCTCTCTCACCCCGTCCTCTCTCTCTCACTCACTCACTCACTCACCCCCGAGTCTCACCCCTCCTTTCACTCTCACCTCTCTCTCTTTCTCTCTCTCTCTCACCCCCTCTCTCTTTCTCTCTCACCCCCCTCTCTCTCAACCCCTCCTTTGTCACCCCCCCTCTCTTTCTCTCTCTCTCACCCCCTCTCTGTCTCTCTCCCTCTCTTTCTCTCTCTCTCTCTCTCATCCCCCCTCTCATTTACCCTCTCTCTCATCCGCTCTCTCTTTCTCTCACCCCCCCTTCCCCCGTCTCTCTCTTCCTTTCATTCCCCCTCTCCCTCTCATCCCCCCTCTCTCTCTCACTCCCTCTCTCTCATCCCCCCTCTCTCTCTCCCTCCCCCCCTCTCTCTCATCCCCCTCCTTCCCTCATCCACCCCCCTCTCTCTCTCATCCCCCCTCTCTTTCTCCCTCCCTAACCCATCCCCCTCTCTCTCCCCCACCCCCTCTCACCCTCCCTCTTGTGAGATCTCAGGGGTTCATGCTGGGACTTGGAGTCCTTCAATTTTGGAAGGAGTCACATCCGTTAAAAAGGAAGGAGGCAAATTTACATAGGAGTCGGAAGGGGGCGCCCAATTTTAGTCTTGCCTAGGGCAGCACAAAACCAAATTTTACCACTGCATCCAGGTCCCCATCAGAGTCCCCCTTACATTTGGGGTCCTATCAGAAGCAGAGACTGAGCAATGACTTTGGGAATATGCCAATTACCCAAGCCGTGGGCTGGATAAAATCTTGTAGCGGTCCAAGTGTGGCCCAGGGAGCTGTAGTTTGGAGACTCTTCTGGTACAGGAGCTCAGTACTTACAAGGATCTGGAGCTTAAGGGAGACCTCCTTTGGGTATTCACATTGCTCTGCAAGAAGATATGAAAAACTGTTTGCTAAACCTGCTACATCTGTACTTGTTGTCATGCTATCTTTGTTGTTTGGAAGCTAATTTTAAAGAGATGAGAATATTACTATTTTTTGTCAAAGTTCTCTTAAAGCGGTTGTTAACCGCTGTGTGTTTTTTTTGTTTTTTTGTTTGTTTGCAACCGGCAAGGCAATATCATAATGTGCTAGTATGTTTTGCATATTAGCACATTATGTTAAAAGTACCTGAAAACAAAGCCCTCCAGCACTGCGCTGTCACCGCTAAGAGGGCTGAAATCTTCACCCGATCTTCCTTTCGGGTTCGCAGACTCTGAATGTGTGATTGGCTGAAGCCATAATGATGTCACTTGCATAATGATGTCACTTGTAGTGACTCCTACTGAGTGCAAGATGGGGACAAGGAAGCAGGTGCCCGGGGTGCAGTGCAGACACCCCCACTGGATGAGCTCCCAGCAAGTGAGAGAGGCAGAGCCACCTACAGTGTGCGGGGAAGTACTAGAGCCAACTGGGTTCTTCAGCTTAATACAGCAACAAAAGTAAGACATGTGGAAGATAATGGAGCTTTTAAGGAGGTGGGGATAAGATGAGGGCAGTGGAGGAGGGGGATTTCATGCCAAGGTCTAAGCTGAAGAGGGATGAAAGTGAGATGTGATTGGGGTTTGCAGAGGTAAGCAGCTGTGGAAGAAGGCGGAACTATGCACTGTGTGGTGCATCCCTTAATTCTGCACATGTACATAGTGCACTCCCCCAAACTCTGCACTGTGTGTAACCACCCTCCCACACACACACACTATGTACATAATGCATTCCTGGTATTTAATGCCCCTTTAAGACCCTCCCACTGTTAGTGAAATTTGACTGCACCCACTATTCAATGCGGTTTGGAGGGTTTGTATGTGGGGGCGGAGGGAGTTTTTGGGGGGTCGTGATTGAGTTCCTGTACCTATTTTCTGAGAAAAAAAGCCCTGGGCATACTATAGGTAAAAGTCAGCGATTGGAATTTACTCCGACTTTTACAGAACAGCTGTGTTATTTTCTGCCTTTGGTATCTCTGCTATCACGTAAGTACCTGCTACAAATACCTCTTTAATGTGACAAGAGTGCGTCAAATACTAAATTCAAGCTAGCTAATGTGCCTTTGCTTTAATTGGCAGCTTTATAAACATGTACCATGCGGGAATGCATCTATTAAAATACTCATTCCATATCTTGCTGAAATGCATCCTCCAACAGCCCTATTTGACTGTATATTGGCAAATTGGCTGCTTGATGCTGCAATGTGTTTCACAAGAAAAGAATATTCCCTGTTTTGCTGTGTCACTGTTTGCTTGCAACGTCGTTTAAGGTCACCGAGTCTGTTAGGCAGTGATGAGTCTTCCTCCTGATTAAACACATTTGTCTGCTATCGCTCAGCTGCTATTCAGCAACTAAGAATGTGTCCGTCTATTCCTTGCTTTGTGCGCACATGGCATTAGACAGTGGTAAACCGCACTGTCCAGATGGCGAGAGTGGGGGAATTATTTATTCTAGGTTAACTGTATACTTAACAAGGAGACAGGGATGATTCACGCTAAAGAGAGTCAGCAGAATGTGGACAGTGCCAGCTACCCAGAAACATAAACATCTGGATGCACTGCTATAGCAACTTGAAGTCAACTTGGGTTTTGACCATTCAAAAACATTGGTTGGGTCACCAGGATTTTGAGTGGCATGAGTAAAGAGAACTACTTAGCACTATGGAAGAACATATGACCCATTCTTCTTCCCCTCCATGATGCAACACTATTAGTGCTTCGTAATTGGCTGCTTAGGGACCTAGAGCTCTGACATGTGGCATGGAAAAAATCCTCAGCCCTGTAAAAGCTCCAGGGGCTATTTCTCGCTTGCTCCTGGCCAGAAAATAATTAAAGTGAACAGGTAATCAGTGTAGAACAACAAAAATAACATGAACTTGTAGGCAGGTAGCGTTTATGCCGCCCCTGTTTCCCATTTCTCTCTTGGTGGGCTTTCTTGGATCTGACTTACTGGTCCTGTCCTGTATAAAAATGGGACAGGCATAAGCATGCGCAGGGGCTGTGCCAGGTGTGCCTGGGCACATCCTAATCACTGCGTGCTCTGCCGATTCCCCCTATTGCCTGTGTTGCACTCCCATAATAGAGAGTGGGGGACAGGGCTAGTAAATATGTAATTTACCGGTCCCTTCCTTTTCTAAATGAACACATTGAACACACTCTAAGCTGTGTTTACTATGCTACGGTTTGTGAATGAACAGGAAGCTGCTAAGCACAAAGCACTACCCCATTCATTCACTGTCCAGTGCAGCTGAGGCTGCATAGAAAGGCATGTGTGTTTGAGCTTTGGGGAGCCCACCCTAATGCAATTGGCTGTGCACACTCATGGGGATAGGGGTCTGATTCAAAAAGCGCAGGGCTTATGACATCTATGCTACGATCTAAAGGCCTCGGTTCTACTATGTTGTCGTGGATACGGCATATCTATTCTTGCCCCATGGCACAAGTGAAGTGCAATGGAGTGCTCTCGGACCCCTTCTCCATTGCCAATGGTACCCGGCAGGGATGCCCCCTCTCCCCCTTGCTCTTCGCGCTTTCCTTGGAACCTTTCCTTTGTAGGGTGTGGGGACCCCTGATATCTCGGGAGTTAGAGTGGGAGATCTGGAGTGCAAGGTATCGGCCTACGCGGACGACATGATGTTCTCTCTCTCTAATCCTGTGATCTCTGCCTCTAATCTACTTAAAGAATTGGAGGCTTACGGTCACTGCTCGAACTTGAAGATCAATCTTGGTAAATCGGAGGCCATGGGGGTTGCGATATCGCCCGACCTAGTCATCTTGCTACCTCCTTGCCATTTTGTTGGACACAGACGGCATTGAGCTATCTGGGCACCCGACTATCTCTGGACTTTTCCAAACTGTACGACTTGAACTTCTTATCTCTTTTAGAGACTGTGTGACAGCTTCTTACTACCTGGACTGGAGGTTTGCACTCTTGGTTTGGGAGGTGCAACCTTATTAAGATGACAGTGCTTCCTAAGATTTTATATCTTTTTCAGGCCCTCCCGATTAAACTGCCCTCCATCTTCTTCAGGAAGCTTCATTCCCTTTTCATACATTTTATATGGCATAACGGGCCTCCACGTCTTTCCTGTGCTCTCTTGACTCTTTTCAAACAGTTTGGGGGTCTGGCTCTTCCCTACGTGGCGAAATACCACCAAGCGGTCCATCTCAGCCGCCTTCTTGATTGGCACAGGCACTGGACGGGCAAGCTGTGGGTACGGATCGAACAAGCCCAATCGGAGGTTCCCCTGGGTGGTGTCCCGTTGTGTCGGGATTCTTGCGCTCCTTCTCTTAAATCTCATCCCACGATTGGCGTGACTCTCTCGCTGGTGGCCGCGCTCTTCTCCCATCCGGCCATTTCTACGTTTCCTTCCCCCCTATTCCCTGTGTTGAGCAATCCAGCCTTCCCTCCGGGCAACACTGACCCAGCCTTCTGGCTCTTACAACAACGAGGTAAGGGGTGGGCCTCGCATTTTCTCTGTGATGGAAGGTGGCCTTCCATAGCAACGTTGATGGCACCAGCTTGTCCCTTTTTGGCGTGTGGCTCAGCTTCACCACTTTCTTCAATCCTTACCCTCTCCGGACCTTTTCAACCGGGCGCTCACTCCTTATGAGGACTACTGTTCTGGGGAAGGGGTCCTACCTCACACGGTTTCGAACACCTATGGTTTATTGGTGACTCCCGGGGAAGATTTCACCCCTTCCTGCATTCGCAAATGGGAGCGGGACTTACAGCTGATGCTCACCCCGACCCAAAAGCTGAACTTATGTACAATTGCATTGAAAACGCCAACTTGCACGAAACTTCAGGAGTCTAATTACAAGGTCCTCACCAGATGGTATAGGGTGCCTTCTCTCTTGCGCAAGATCTACCCGGGGACCTCAGGGGCTTGTTGCCATTGTCAGGGGGAGGAGAGCACCTTACTACACATTTTTTGGTCGTGTCCTAGGCTTCATGGGTTCTGGACTGCAGTTAAGGATCTTTTGGGAGACCTCACTGACTATACCATCCCGGACACCCCAGCCTTCTTTCTTTTACAGCTGTCGGACATTCCGATGCGGAAATGTAAAAAACGATTCTTCCTCACGATTTGTGCGCAGCTAAATCCTGTATCCCGATATATTGGAGGACCTCTCAGGTACCTACTTTTAGGGACTGCATGCGTAAACTGGAGGAGATCAACAAGATGGAGGATTTGACTCTTACGGCATTACACCGGCGTGAACGCTATGAGAGGGTGTGGGGTTACTGGAATGTTTTTATTCTCTCTGACATGGGGAAATCCCTAATGTGCCTTGCGGTATGGGGGATCCTTGGTGGCGTACATACCCGGTACGTGGCGACACTCCCTTGCCCCCCCCCTTTTTTTTCTCTCCTCCCTTTCCCTTCTGGTTCTCCCTCCTTTTCTCTTTGCTCCTTCTCTTTTTTCTACGCTTCGTCAAACTTCTAAGATAGGAACGATTGGATCAACGATGTGGCCTTCTTTGCCCTTATCTAACATTTTTTGTGCCTCTCCATGTTCCACATTGGCTCGGGTAGGTTCCCCCAGTTTTTCTAGCATGCTAGGGGATCATGGTATTACTACACTTGACTGTGTGAAATTTATGATGTTTATGTTCCTCAGTGATGGGAGATGTTGGCATTTTCCAAATTTCTGTTGTTTTCTCTGTGTAATAGATGTTTCACTTGCATTCTGATGTTACTGCCTTTTTAAATAAATAAAATATTTGGGAAAAAAAAAAAAAAAAGTGCAGGGCGTGCGAGAACGAGCAAGTAGGAGGGTTGCTGCTGGTGCCATTGCTGGACTCTGCCCTGTTGGCCTGCTGAAAATGCTGAGTCCGGAGTGGCAATTAATGCACATCTGCCCTCAGGATCCTGCTATAGCCTGGAGGAACTGCTGGGACTTGCAGCCCACCCTGAAGATGCCAATTCTGGACACTACTACTATAGACTCAGCCACAGATGGACTCTTTCCTGTGCAAGTATGCTGGGGCAGCCACAAGACTGAGTAAGGGACTAGGGATGTTAGAAAAAGACTGTTACTATTGTTATCTGGAATGACCACATTTTTCAGTAAAGCTTTTAAAACTTTGCCTTTGTCTGGTCTGAAGTTATTCCAGGGGTGTAATGCAAGTAACCGGCACACATAGTTTACAGCTTGGGCCACTACGCACACTGGGGTTTGAAGATAACAGAAGATAAGAGCTAAAACAAAATGGGCAATTAAGGTTTCTCTAGCAGTCTGTCGTAAGTGTGTACATGTGACAGGTGAGATAGCTTTCAGCAGGAGAAGTTTTTGCCGGCACTCTCTCCGTGAGCAGGTCTGTCTTCTATAGACACAGGGGTGGATCAGCATCACAGAGGTCCCCAGGCTGTACTTAGTACGGATGAAGAACAGTTAAGTGAAGTGCATGCAACAACTCCGCGTGTCCCTCCTAAATGCAACAGTGACCATGGTGGTGCATGTTTACATCAAAAAAACTTTATTACAGTTCAGTCGTTTGTTCAAGTAAAGTTACCCCATGTGTGAGACAGTGACCCTGAACAAGGTGTTTTGCGTAGCCCAGAAGAACCCACCCTGAGGTAGACCTCTCATGACCGTTGCTTGGTGTCCAACAAGGAGGGAAACATGGAGGACACGACGACCACTCCGTCACCCTACCCTTGCAAACTCTATACAGCAGGCACCAGACACTGTCTATAATTAAGTGGTAAAGGATTTCCGCGCTAATGGAAAGAATTAAATATATGACTGCAGCCTACCTCAAAATATAGCAAGCTATATTTAACATGTATAGGGAGAGTGGAGGTAAATGGCGCTGTCAGAAATAGAAGATAGGGAATATAAATATATCGGTGGGTCACTTTATATTGTGTAATAAATAGAGTAGGTGTGTTGAAATATTACATCCACAAAGTAAAAGGTGATATATGAAATATAAAAAATGTTAAAAATATTTTCCCGTGAGTGGATAGTGGGAGGTAGAGATAAATATGTATAAAATTGTTCAAATATAAGTGTCACAAAAATAAATAAATTCTATGTGTAGCAATCAAATGTGTAAAACTGAGCCACTTTTAAAACACACTTATAAAATCAATATATAAAGTGATACATTGTTGCATAAATTAGGTAGCAAAAAAATATATAATTAAAGTGCTCTTGTTCAAGTGCATACATGTGCTGGTGATCAAAGGCTGTATAGCAGTATTAAAGATAGGTAAATAAAACTATGAAAAAATCAAGACATAAATAGTGCCACAAATACACAATCAAGTGTGGATAAGTCCCAAATAGAGAGGGGGAAGAGATTATCAGGAGGAAGTGGATTCCAGAGATTCAGAAATGGTTGAGCGTGGTCACGTCAGTTCCGCTTCCTGTTGACTGAGACGCACATCCGGCCGGTGGAACGCACCGCGTCCCGGAACAACCGCTACACGAGGGTGTTGCGGTCCCTAGGACATACATGCACTTTTTCTCTTGTATTAAATGTGAGTATTGTATTTTATGATTTAATAAAGCACCATTTTATTACAATACTTCACTATTGGAGCCTTTTTTCTTCCTTTCATCCGGATATCTCCCCTACATATCGGAGTGCCTATGAGGATTTATCACTTAGTAATTACCCTGGAGAAGAGCATATCATAGGAGGTCGGGATTAAGTGGATACTTAGCCAGCCTTCGGAGGGACCCCTGAGAGTCACCCCAAACGCTGTTTACCCCTGTAGGGGTACCACCATCTGGTGAGTGCGGGATCAATAGGAGGGGAGCACTTATTTCCATATTGAGCACCCCCACCATTTCTGAATCTCTGGAATCCACTTCCTCCTGATAATCTCTTCCCCCTCTCTATTTGGGACTTATCCACACTTGATTGTGTATTTGTGGCACCATCTATTTTTTATGGACATTTTATGCAATTTTCTGGGACACTATTTATGTCTTGATTTTTTCATAGTTTTATTTACCTATCTTTAATACTGCTATACAGCCTTTGATCACCAGCACATGTATGCACTTGAACAAGAGCACTTTAATTATATATTTTTTTGCTACCTAATTTATGCAACAATGTATCACTTTATATATTGATTTTATAAGTGTGTTTTAAAAGTGGCTCAGTTTTACACATTTGATTGCTACACATAGAATTTATTTATTTTTGTGACACTTATATTATATTTGAACAATTTTATACATATTTATCTCTACCTCCCACTATCCACTCACGGGAAAATATTTTTAACATTTTTTATATTTCATATATCACCTTTTACTTTGTGGATTTAATATTTCAACACACCTACTCTATTTATTACACAATATAAAGTGACCCACCGATATATTTATATTCCCTATCTTCTATTTCTGACAGCGCCATTTACCTCCACTCTCCCTATACTGTCTATAATTACTCCCTTTATGGCACCAGAGCTACCCCCAAATCTGATGTAAATACTGACTCCTCCAGCACAAGTAGCTTAAAGGGGTTGTAAACCTCAGACATGAAATATGAGCAAAGTATATCCCTCTATAGTGTGTACTTGTCTCAATTTAAAATAAGGGGTTGATTTACTAAAACTGTAGAGTGCAAAATTTGGTGCAGCTGTGTATGGTAGCCAATCAGCTTCTAACTTCAGCTTCAGTGGCGGCTGGTGCTCAAAATTTTTCTTTTTGGGGGGGGGGCGCAAAAAGAAAAATGTAATAAGTATTGCTTCACGGCAAGAAACGCGGTGAAAAATTGCGTGACTTTGAGGTCATGGTACAGGCATGGCACAGATGATGGTATAGGCATGGCACAGGTCATGGTATAGGCATGGCACAGGTCATGGTATATGCATGGCACAGGTCATGGTACAGGCATGTCACAGGTCATGGTACAGGCATGTCACAGGTCATGGCACAGGTCATGGTACAGGCATGGCACTGGTCATGTCACAGGTCATGGTACAGGCATGTCACAGGTCATGGTACAGGCATGGCACAGGCATGGCACAGGTCATGGTACAGGCATGGCACAGATGATGGTATAGGCATGGCACAGGTGATGGTATAGGCATGGCAAAGATGATGGTATCAGCATGGCACAGATGATGGTGTAGGCATGTCACAGGTCATGGTACAGGCATGTCACAGGGCATGGTACAGGCATGGCACAGGCATGTCACAGGTCATGGTACAGGCATGGCACAGGTCATGGTACAGGCATGTCACAGGTCGTGGTACAGGCATCGCACAGATGATGGTATAGGCATGGCACAGGTGATGGTATAGGCATGGCACAGATGATGGTATAGGCATGTCACAGGTCTTGGTACAGGCATGTTACAGGTCATGGTACAGGCATGGCGCAGGTCATGGTACAGGCATGTCACAGGTCATGTCACAGGTCATGGTACAGGCATGGCACAGGTCATGGTACAGGCATGTCACAGGTCATGGTACAGGCATGGCACAGGTCATGGTACAGGCATGGCACAGGTCATGGTACAGGCATGTCACAGGTCATGGTACAGGCATGTCACAGGTCATGGTACAGGCATGTCACAGGCATGTCACAGGTCATGGCACAGGTCATGATACAGGCATGTCACAGGTCATGGTACAGGCATGTCACAGGTTATGGTACAGGCATGTCACAGTCATGTCACTTACCTGCTCTTGGGCTGGCTCACTCGACCGGACCGACTACTGTGCTGTGGGCAGGTTCAGGCCATGAGGGGATGACACTGGACACTCCGACTTCTCTGGGCAGCTCCTCTTCTGCCGATCCCTCTCTGATCGCAGATTATCTCTGCACGATCAGATACCGGATTACAGCCGACCAATCACAACGTGAGGCCACCCCCCCCCGGCACAGAATAATACTGGAAGTCTGTGCTCTGCAGGGTCACTTCACCTCCTCTGTACTGTGCTCTGCTCTCTGCGTGCGACATTCTACTCTTTACTGCTCTCTTCTATTTTCTATAACACAGCGGCGGCTTCTCCGGCATGGTGGTGAGTCCTCAGTCCTCCCGCCTCCATTCTCCCCAGCCAATGGCATGGGGTTTGCCTTTCGGCCAATCAGGAAGTGCGTATCGGACGCGCTTCCCGATTGGCCAGGAGGAGGATCCGTGTGACAATAGCGAATTTTCATTCGCTATTGTCACACAATGGGTGGGCTCGGGGCGCACTGCTCTGCGCCCCAGGTCCACCCTCTTCTGAAGCCTATTAGAGCCTCTGGCTCTAATCAGGTAACAACAACAACAAAAAAATCCCATTGAACTCCATGCGTCCGGCGCCCCGCATGCAGATTAGGGGGCCGGACGCATGGATAGGGGGGGCGCCCCTGCGCCCCCAACACACCGGCCGCCACTGTTCAGCTTGTTCAATTAAGCTTTGACAAAAAAAAGCCTGGAAGCTGATTGGTTTCTATGCAGAGCTGCACCAGATTTAGCACTCTCCAGTTTTATTGAAGCAATCCTAAAAGCCTAGTACACGCCAAAGGTTTTTATTTTCGTTCAACCCAGCGGGTTGAATGAAAAAAAAACCTGATAAGCTCCAGTCGGAGCCGCTGTACTAACAATCCAATGTTAATGCAGTGATCTCCCCCGCTGAGCTATTGCGTTCTGATAGGGGGATGTCCCCCCCGCCAGTACACTCTGTTCGGCTGCTGGTTTTCCAACTTGCACGAATCTTGGAACTATGAGCCCTAGGGGGATGTCCCCCCCGCCAGTACACTCAGTTCGGCTGCTGGTTTTCCAACTTGCACGAATCTTGGAACTATGAGCCCTACATGTTGCGTTACCTCAGCAAGGGCCACTGCAATTGTCCACAGGTTCCTTCCCCAAACCAGTGCAGGTAGCTAGGCACACAGCAGCATCACATGCACACAGGCTCAGTAAATAGTCCAGGGGTGTCTTTATAAAAGTTTATTGCTCAGTAACCATGAACTTTGAAGATCAGTAGGGCGTGAGATACTCCAAAACATTTGGTGCACAAATTGTACCAACTGTGGAACACGGGATTGCTGAATAGGTTTTGGCAGAAATTAGGCTGAAATGGCCTAGCTTCTGGCAGCTGAAGGACCATTGAGCACTGCACACAGGGGGGATTTTGGCTCTAGTCATGGATCCTGGCCATGATCAGTCCAGAGGTGCGGCCTCCAGCAGAGTAGCCCAGCTTCCATTCCAGGAGTTTGGGGTTGGGGGAGAGATAGAGCAGACTCTCAAGGGTTCCAGCAGTAATCCAGCCACCATCTGGGCATGGTTGTTTAAAGGCCCTACTAAATATTCAGGCCAGGAATTTGAATCCTCCCACCCTAAGCTACAGAAGCTTCTTCCAGAGACAGGGGAGGTAATCAAACTCCCAGTCTGTGAAACCCCAAACAGACTGTACTAAACCATTTCTGCTTCTGTGTCTACAGCAAAAGCTAACACTAGATATACCTAACAACCTAACTGTCAGGGTGCTACACGCTTGTTAAAGCTGTGCTCCAACCATGGACCCCCCCCCCTCACCCCAAAAATAATACCACCAAGCCCATTGTTGCTGATCACTATAAAGAAATATTTAAAAAAACTTGAATGCCCCAGAAACCTACTTAAATCCATGCTCACATGGTACAATCTGGACTGCAGAGTGGTAAGGTCCTCCCTTCAGTGACCATGTTGCTATCTGGTGACATGGACACTTCCAATTGTTCTCCAACTGCAGGGTTCTTACAGGTCCTGAAGACCTCATTAGTGGCAAAAGTGACTTTTGTTTTGCCCTCAGATAAACTTTAAACTATTAAAGGTCCCGTAAAAGTAGACCTTTCCCATACACCTCTTTTTCATAGCTTGTAAAAATGTATAATATATTATTTGTCCCTTCAAATAATAATTAGGTTGCAATTTAGGACGGAACAACAATAATTTACAATGGATAATTACCCAGAAAATGTTCGAAAGCCTCATTCAGATAAACTGCAATCAATATATCTAAACGTCATTGACATTGTATGGTCCAATAAAAACCCGGGCCGGCTGTGGTTCACCTCCATACCTCCAAAGTCTTGCAAAAGACAAAATGGAAATAGTTGGGTGATGCTGGCACCGTTTTTAGGATAGAGAAACGTTGGCAAATTAGTTTTTCTGCTCAGTAATATAGCAAGTTTCAGATTCCCATGAAGTCAATGATTTTTTTTTTTTTTTTTTAGAGCTAATATATCTTAATGACAAGGGGAAAACAGTGACTCAATAAAAAAAGGGTCTGGGATAATGTTGTGTGCCAGTTCACAGCTGAAAGCTGTCATCCAAAGCAGCAGAAGATGTTACGTTACATAAAACTGTTAATTCAATTTTTTTACATTTCAGAATGGGGTGCAAGTTTTTAAATGGTGCCATGACTGAAAAAAATATTGAGAAACACTGATCAATGCTGTGCAGTGTGTGATGTCAGACTCCCACCCTCTGCCCTCTGGAGCTGAGAAAAAGCATTTGATCTTTGTGTTTTAGAAGGTTGTATAGGACAGATGCCTGTAGATAAAAAGATCCAGCTTATGTATGAGGAATGGATGTGTTTCATCTCTGTGTATCACCTGAGGCCAGTGACTTTACTGGGTACATGTAAGAGATTACATCCAATTTAAAGCATGGTCAAAATCATGTATTGCACTTTCAAAGAAAACTTGAAAAACAGGCATGTAGAAAAAATGCCCAGCCCTTTGTGTCTTCCAGAGTGGAGCACTCCTTTTACATTAGCCAGCCTCAACACAAATCTGACCTGCGGGTATACAGTATGCACACCTTTTTAGGATAGGGCTAATAGTAGCTCCACATGATACCTCCAAAGGACGCTGTCATTAATATGACATTCATCAAAGTCTGCCGTTACCCCATCCACCTTTAATAATTTTCCTTTTTAAAGTGCAATACTTGGTTTTTACATTGTATTAAAATGGTATTAAACCGCAAAACAAAAATGTTATACATTTTAGCTTAGCAATCCTCAACCACTTCAATGCTGGAGACTTTCACCCCTTCAGCTTTCAGCATTGTCACACTTTGAATGCCAATTACTTAGTCATACAACACTGTACCTGAAATACATTTTTATCATATTTTGAGACAGATAGAGCCTTTTTTGGTGGTATTTATTCACCATTGGGTTTTAAATTTTTTTTTTCTTTTGCTATAAAGGAACAATTAGCGAAACATTGAAAAAAAAAAAAGAGTTTTTCTTAGTTTCTGTTATAAAACTTTGCAAATAAATAATCTTTCTTCATGCATTTAGGCTAGGCCAAAATGTAGTCTGCTTCATTTCTTTGGTAAAAAAATAACCCAAGTTAACGTACAGTATCTCACAAAAGTGAGTACACCCCTTAAAATTTTTGTAAATATTTTATTATATCTTTTCATGTGACAACACTGAAGAAATTACACTTTGCTATAATGTAAAGTAGCGAGTGTACAGCTTGTAACAGTGTAAAATTGCTGTCCCCTCAAAATAACTCAACACACAACCATTAATGTCTAAAACGCTGGCAACAAAAGTGAGTACACCTCTAAGTGAAAATGTCCAAATTGGGCCCAAAGTGATGTGGCCACTATTATTTTCCAGCACTGCCTTAACCTTTTTGGCCATGGAGTTCACCAGAGCTTCACAGGTTGAACACTAGAGTCCTCTTTCACTCCTCCATGACAACATCACAGAGCTGGGGGATGTGGATGTAGAGACCTTGTGCTCCTCCACCTTCCGTTTGAGGATGCCCCACAGATGCTCAATAGGGTTTCGGTTTGGAGACATGCTTGGCCAGTCCATTATCATGTTGGAATACTGCCCTGCGGCCCAGTCCCTGAAGGAGGGAATCATGCTCTGCTTCAGTATGTCACAGTACATGTTGGCATTCATGTTTCCCTCAATGAACTGTAGCTCCCCAGCACCAGCAGCACTCGTGCAGCCCCAGACTATGACACTCCCACCACCATGCTTGACTGTAGGCAAGACACACTTGTCTTTGTACTCCTCACCTGGTTGCCGCCACACACGCTTGACACCATCTGAACCAAATAAGTTTATCTTGGTCTCATCAGACCACAGGACATGGTTCCAATAATCCACGTCCTTAGTCTGCTTGTCTTCAGCAAACTGTTTGTGGGCTTTCTTGTGCATCACCTTTAGAAAAGGCTTGGTTCTGGGATGACAGCCATGCAGACCAATTTGATGCAGTGTGTGGCGTATGGTCTGAGAACTGAAAGGCTGACCCCCCACCCATTCGACCTCTGCAGCAATGCTGGCAGCACTCATACATCTATTTCCCAAAGACAACCTCTGGATATGACGCTGAGCACGTGCACTCAACTTCTTTGGTAGACCACGGCAAGGCCTGTTCTTAGTGGAACCTGTACTGTTAAACAGCTGTATGCTCTTGGCTAGGGATGATCGAACGGTTTGGGTCGACCATCGGTTCGACCCGAACATTGACTGTTCGAAATTCGGCAACCAGAACCGACCAAAGTCCAATGGGACAGGAACTGGGCTTTAAAAGCCCGTGATTGGACCAGAACCATCAGTAAAATGTGAATGGAGTGACTAGGGGGTCCAGAGGCCAATCAGTAGTGAATACGCCCCCCAGTATATAAGATAGCCCTGCCAAATCTCTAGCACTTTAATACTGGGGCTGTGGAAGAGAGTGGAAGCAGTTCTGTTACTCCTGCTTCAAAGTGTCATTTAGCAATTATTAGTGTGAGGAAAGGGATATCTAGTGTAGTTAGGGTGCTATTTTCCACTATAGTTAGATTTAATAATGTAGTTTCTGTAGGGAAAGTGTTAAGTGTCAGGGGACTGTAGTGTAGTGTAGGGTTAACTGACTCTGACTGCTATGGCAGGGTGACCAAACCCTTCCATGTCAGGGTGACCTCCATAGAAAGCCATAGCAAAAAGATCGTTTCTATTAGATCTGCTATAGAACAGGATAGTGGCTTCGCTCCTTTCACACCTGGCCGTTTTGTTGCAAGCGTTTTATTGGGCTTTTTTGTGGACGTCTGTGGAGGCAGGCATGACATCTGAACTTCTGTGTAGGGGTATATATACACACACACACATGTATGTATATTTACACATACACATATATAGGTGTGAAAGTAGCAGAACCCTATGGCTGCGCTAATGAAATTATTAACACCCATAGGGCTTCGCTCCTTTCACACCTATATGTGTGTATGTGTATAAATATATATAAGTGTGTGTGTATATATACCCCTATACAGAAGTTCAGATGTTATGCCTGCCTCCAAAGACTCCCAAAAAATGCCCAAAAAAACCCCGCCTGCAACAACACACCTGGGCGTTTTTGTAACAGGCGTTTTTTTTGGGCATTTTTTGGGCGTCTTTGGAGGCAGGCATAACATCTGAACTTGTGTATAGGGGTATATATACACACACACTTATATGTATTTATACACATACACACATATAGGTGTAAAAGGAGCGAAGTCCTATGGGTGTTAATAATTTCATTAGCGCAGCCATAGGGTTCTGCTACTTTTACACCTATATATGTGTATATATACATACATGTGTGTGTGTATATATACCCCTATACACAAGTTCAGATGTCATGCCTGCCTCCAAACACGTCCACAAAAAAGCCCTATAAACGCCTGCAACAAAAAGCCGGGTGTGAAAATAGCGGAGCCACTATCCTGTTCTATTGCAATTCTAATACAAATGGTTCTGGACATGCTACAGAGCTGAAACTTCACAGGTACACTTTTTAGACCCCCCAGACACTAAATCCAAAGAAATCTCTTTTTTTTTTTTTTTTTTTAATAATTTTTTCAATAATTGGCTCTTTATCAAAAATGACAATTTTTAAGAACTTTTTTTTGTGTGATTAATAGTCCGTGGGGCATGACCCAGAACCCTAGGCACTTTTTAGGGGAATTTATTGGGTTTTAGGGCTTCAAAATTGTGTTTTTTGAAGTTCGGGTCCCATTGATTTCAATGGGGTTCTGAAATCCGGGCCGAACTTTCGGGTAGTTCGGGTGTTCTGGTCGAACCAAACTTTTCAAAAGTTCGATCATCCCTACTCTTGGCCACCGTGCTGTGGCTTAGCTTCAGGGTCTTGGCAATCTTCTTCTAGCCTAGCCCATCTTTATGTAGAGAAACAATTCTTTATTTCAGATCCTCAGAGAGTTCTTGCCATGTGCCAAGTTGAACTTCCAGGGAACAGTATGAGAAAGTGAGTGTGATAACACCAAATTTAACACACCTTCTCCCCATTCACACCTGCAACCTTGTAACACTAATGAGTCACATGACACCGGAAGGGAAAATGGCAAATTGGGCTCAATTTGGACATTTTCACTTAGGGGTGTACTCACTTTTGTTGCCAGGGGTGTAGACATTATTTGACTGTGTGCTCAGTTTATTTTGAGGGGACAGCAAATTTACACTGTTATACAAGCTGTGCACTCACTACTTTACACTCACACTTTTGTAGCAAAGTGTCATTGCTTCAGTGTTATCACATGAAAAGATATAATAAAATATTTACAAAAATGTGAGGGGTATACTCACTTTTGTGAGATACTGTATGTATATGATAAGGTCAGATCAGATTTCGAGGTCCATACTCCCATATGACCCTTTTTGTAAAGTAGACCCCCCCCCCCCCCCAATCTATTTAGTAAGAGGCATGGTGAGTTTTCTGAAGTTGTAATTTTTTGTCCCACTTTCTGAAAAATTAGGAAATTAAATACTTTTTGTTTCACCATTTTTTTTATATACCGTCACCAGAGCAGTGCAGCATCATCATAGGAATGGTGTGATGGTAATCAGGGACACTGACTGGGGACATTATGTAAAAAAACAAAATAAATAATATTATTTTTTACATTTTTTAACATACTGTGACCAGAGTAGTACCGTGTCACCATAGTGACATAGGACTGCTCTGGGTAGGTGATACGTTGTTTTTTTTTTTTTTTTTTACACTCTGATTGATGATAGTCACTGTAATTGTCAGAAACCTGGTCGGATGCCGAAGTGCTGAGAAGGCTTCCATTGCAGCTAAGTTCAGAGCGCCCCTGAAGGTGGCAGCAGGGACTGCTATGCTCAGAGAAGCAGGGGTTGCCAGCTGCGACAGGCTGAGGTGATGTAGAGATTTCTGCTGGATTACGGCTGACGAGCATGATGCACTGCTGGGCAGAAGTCCCTCAGGAGTACCGGGTGGGACTTGGCAGCAGGGAGAGCCAGGAGCAAAGTCAGAAGTCATGCACAGAAGGTCAGCCAGAAGTAAGCAGCAAGCAGGGTCAGGAGTCAGCGGGGGGGAATACACTGGTAATCAGGCAGTAGCGGAGTTAGAAGAGCAAGCCAGGGGTAAAGCACAGAACAGCAGGTAGAAGCAGGGTCACTGGAAGAAGCCAAGGGTCAAAGCCGGTAATGGAGACAAGACAGGTCAAAGGCAAGCTGGGTCGATAACAGGAAATCCATAAACATCAAGCACACGAACACAGAAACACACGGAGGGAGCTGAAGATCATCCAGCAGCTAGTAGCTGATGCTGCTGGGTTTAAATAGGCCACTGGGTGCACATCTGTCATGCAATGCATACACTTTGGATCTTCACTGCCGTTCCTGCCTGTGCGCGCATGCGCATTAGCATTGACAATTTTCTAAGTGCCAATCTTCTGTTTTACTGGGTATTTGCAGATGTGCAATCTTTCTACGAACCATTCTCTGACAGTAATAATCAATCTCTAACACTGTTCAAAGGTTTTATTAATGAAACCTTGCTTACTACTGTAATGCTGTAAATGACCACAGCTATCACATGGTATAGGTCTGCTGTGATTGGCCCCTTTACCATGTAAACATTGTGACTAATCACAAAGATCCCAATAGTACACACATGTAGCAGTATTCCCAGCCGTTTTGCTGGGGGTGCAACAAAAGGACCCTTGTGCATATTTCTCCAAGTGTGAGCGCTGAGACAATGATAAGTCCAGTATCTTTGGGTTTTTTAGGTATATTTGAGAACTTGAATAGGAGAAGGGAATGAGTGGGATACTCCTTTGGCTCAACTATGCACAATTTGCTAGGGACAACTGAAAATGCTTCTTGGCGCTGACTTGACGCTGGCTAAATGCCAGTCAACGCCAGTTGACACTGGTTAACGCTGGCTTGATGCCCATTAACTCCAAACTGACCTTGGACTGCTTTCTCACTTAAAGAAGTCCTTTCTTTAGCTCCCTAAGCACTCCTTGCTGAGGTAGCTATGTATGCTGCTGCTGCGCTGCTAAACACTTCAGGGCCCTCACCGGCACCCTCTTTCTCTCCCTTATCTTCAGGGCTTCAATAGGAAACACAACTGCAAAGTAGGAGAAAAAAGCGCACGCCGACCTCCGATGATAACGTTTATTTCCAAACAATACCACACATATGGATTGCTCTCACATTTAAGTCCTCTAAGGACAGGCACATCTGTGGTAGCCGCCTACTCCTCCTCTCCCTCCAGGGTGGCTTCCGGTCTGTCCCGTAGCGGCTCGTAGCTCTGGACACCGCTCCAACCCGCTCACAATCCACTTCCTGCTCCTGCCCCTCCCGCCGGGTACGTATGTGCAGACCGCAGTGCGCCTGCGCACCGGTCCACCGTCAATCACAGCCGGATTAACTTGCCTGAGCCACGGCCGAGGCTGCGTGCAGTGATGGGCAGAGGAATAGAGGGATCTCAGGGCTTCAACACTGGCAACCCCTTTCTCTAAACCTTCTCCTCAGGTTAGCTGGCTCCTGGATCCCCTTGACCTTCTGGAGTGGTCCCCTCTCCTAGGCAGACCCATGGGCAGTCCCAAGTACTCACGATACTGTTTTCCCCAAAACTTCTGCCCAGCAGCTCCACTCATTCCACAGCACTCTGGCTCCCTCTCTGCAGCCCAGCTCAACCTTCGTCCTCTAGGCTGACCACCCAGGACACTCTCACTTGCGCTAACAGGAGGGGAGACAGCCGTCACCCTCCTCCTGGGACTCTGCTTCCCACCAAAGACTCTCTGTCATGTGCTCCCCTCAGACTTATACCCCATCCCAGGATGCATTGCGGCAGAATCTGCCCTCTGGGATAGATACAAGCCCTGGTGTACTATTGGCTAGGTTTGCTCCACTGTCCAATGAGATCCCTCATTGGACATAGTGGGGAGACTCCCCAGACTCAACAGACACCCTGAGTAACACATGACAGCCTAACAAATTGATCAGGCCCCCCTGATATGCAGACAGGGCCACCCATATGCTTCTTCCTAGCACCTACCTAGGAGGGTGCTACACACAATAGCTATGAATGAAAACCATGGTTGACAAATGACATGTGATCGCTGTAATTGGTCACGCCGATCACATGGTACCAGGGCCGCACACAGCGGACTACAACAATCCTTGTTGGGTCACAGATTGTGAATCTGCATGCCCCCTAGGGTGGGCAAATGGGAGGACATCATATTATGTCCTCTTGGGATAACAGTGCTCCTGCTCAGCCTTTTTTTGCTATAGGCCAGGTGGTTAAATGTGGTGGCTGCATTCATTTCATTTTGGTAGTTTTTTCCCCTTTGTTTTTATCTCGTGATCAGGTCAGTAACACACTTCCTGTCGTAGGGTGTGTGCACTCTGGATGGAGGAGCAACAGAGACACCTTTAGACAGCTGCATTGTCGGTGTTTGGAGAGGGTAGTGTTAAGTTGGCCATAGATGGATCGATTTTTGGACGGTTCAGCAGGGACAATCTATGGCCGGCCTTGGGCTGGCTATACACGGAGCAAATTTCTTACCTGCAACCACGAACCGGCTGAGATTCGTACCCTTTATGGCCAGCCTTAGATGCACTAGTGAAGTTAGATGGACTTGACTAACAAATTAAAGCGAACTCCACCTAACACTTTTTAGGAGTTACAGCAAACATTTTTCTTTTTCCTTTTTGGGATAAAGGTTTTACATAAATAAATAAATTTGTAAGCAACACTGTCAGTATTAAATGGTTTATCTCAGCCCTCGAACTTCCACGTTTGCTGGACATCTTGGTTTGTTAAAGAGGGAAAAAATAAAAGGGTCAGGATTAATAGGGGAAAAAAAAAAGGAAAAAAAAACCCCAAAAAAACAAAAAATGCAGAGGCCACATCTAAGGATCAGTAAACTGCAATTTATGAAATTTTTAGTTTTGGTAGTGTTTTAAATTATTTGACCTGGACTAATGCACTTTGGATTCTTGCTTTCTTTTCAGTTAGGCAGGCCTTACATGGTACAAATTTCTTTCCTGCAACTGCGGGTTGCAGGAAAGAAATTTGCACGATTCCCCCACTGTGCTGCCAATGGAATCAGCAATTGTCGGGTGGGGGAAGCTGTCCCTTCCGGGAGAAAGACAGTAATTATCGCTAACGGCTATAGCAGCCGCTAGCAATAATCATAAGAGAATCCGGCAGACTGGTTGTACCCAGGTTGATCGATCGATCAACTTGGTATATTCAGCCTGCCCATTAACGGGTCAAATCTCAGCCAGTTCCTGCTGAACTGGCAGAGATTCGAACTGTGTATGGCTGGCTTTAGTAACAGTATTTACAAAAGTGGTTATTAATTAAAAATTAATTTTTATAAATACATTATTAACTTAAAAGGATCATTCAGGATTAAAAAATGTGGGGGTACATCGTAAAGCTATTGTATGTAAACCCAAACAATGAACTTCCTTTTGCTCCTAGTGGTCTGTTAAATATATCATCGATACTGTCTGATAAACACAAATTAACTTTTCCTATTAAAAAGCTGGTGATTGGTTTCTAGGAGATCCGAGCAACCAATCACCAGCTTGTTAATAGGAAAAGTAAACTTTCACAGCTCCTGCCCAACCCCCCTCCCAGCCCCACTCCCACCTCATCTAGTTTTTGCCATCTCCTACTGTATGCCAGGCCCTGCTAAGAGAATGACAGGGGGGCGCAGGCTCGGAGAAAAATCTACTTCCGTTCAACCCCACCTGCCGGCAGCACCTGCCCCCCCCCCCCCACTCCGATGGGACTCCACACTCACCCTTAGCTTATTTCCACTCGCCTAATGCGAGCAGACTAGTGGAAATTTTGAGGGCTACTGTAAGTAAAAGTAAAACTGCAGCAGACAAAGATCAGGTCAGGCAGGACTGTGCTATGTGGCAGAGCTGTGTAAATCTCAGGACCGGATGGACAGAAATACAAATCCTTTGGCAGGTAAAACAGCCGGCGTTTATGTATTTCTTCTGTCTTATTTTGTTGTTTGCCTGGAGTTTAGCTGTAAAAACTATTCTTCCAGTAAAATGAAGCCTTCTTGCAAAACTTCTTCCATGCCAAAAGACATTCATTGTAAACACATTGCTGGGAAACAATAAAACATTCAAATATATTCCTAAAATTGTCCAAAAAAACTTGGACAATTTATTGTCACAGTCATCTTCCTTGTACTAATAAACTTTGTACCCACAGATGTAAACAATTCCTCTCGTCTGTTTAGCTGGTTGTGGCGGCACGCACGTTTCAAGCGCCGAGTGCATGCTGGGCGCACCGTATGTCATGTCACGTCTTGTCACCACAAGCCACTCTGTCACAATAAGTATGTTATTTATGCAGCCAACAAGCAGAAACACCAGAATGTAATAGCACAGAGGAATGCACGAATTAAACTCATCTCATACGGACGGAGCGTCACTTTATTACTCATCCCTTTGGGTGTACAGTGACAGACAGTTATGGTTAATGTGTATGGCTCCAGGAGCCCATGGCTCCCACTGATGTGTGTTATTTTAAATTAAAGTTTACCAACCAAGAACAAGAATGTGACATGTTGCAGTTCACAGTTCTCCAATGTGGCAGCTGCTTTTTTCCCCTTCATTTTCATCTGGCCAGTAATCCACTTCTTGGCCTAGAATAATGTCACTGGCTCACTGGGGTTGATTTAATAAAGGCAAATAGACTGTGCACTTTGCAAAGTGCAGTTGCTCCTTAGCGTAGTAAATGAGATAAAGCTTCAATTTGCAAAGAGTACCCAATCACATGCAAGGAAAATAAAATAAAATAAAAAAGTATTTTTGCTTGCACGTGATTGGATGATGGAAGTCAGCAGAGTATTCCCCCCATTTACTGAGCTCTGGAGCAACTGCACTTGCAGAGGGCAGTCTATTTGCCTTTAGTAAATCAACCCCTGTGTATTTTTTCAGCACTGGGTTATGCTTTCACAATACAATGTTCCAGTAGGGGGAAATCCTCCATCCACCTTGCTGGTGTGGACGGAGGAATCTGTTTTTTTTTTTTTTTTAATTTCGTTCAGCCCATCTATGAAGATTAAAATTTCTCTAGCTGAACCGAAAAAAAAAAATGAATAGTATGCAAAAGGGATACCAAAGTAAAATAAATGTAGCAATGTCCCCGTAGGGCTTGCTGTGTGATGACATCTTAGGCCTCCTCTGATTACCTGCAGACAGTCACTTAGGGTAAAGTTCACACATTCATCCTTATTCCCAATGGCTTGCTACTTAATAAACTGTCCAGGGGTGTTGATTTTTAGTACTTATTGTGGAACTTGGATGGGAGAAGGGAATAGTAGGATACTCCAACTGGAACTATATACAGTTGATAGGGACAACTTTCACTTGGCCTCACCAGGTTGCTTGTTTAGGCCTCCTCAGATTACCTGCAGATAGTCACTTAGGGGTAAAGTTCACACATTCATCCTTACTCCCAATGGCTCGTTACTCAATAAACAGTCCAGGGGTGTTGGTTTTTAGTACTTATTTTTGAACTGGGATGGGAGAAGGGAATAGTGGGATACTCTAACTGGAACTATATACAGTTGATAGGGACAACTTTCACTTGGCCTCACCAGGTTGTTTGTGGAAGCAATCACACTGCTTGACTATACTGCCACGTGTATGGAAAGGGTTAAGTCTCCTTGCTCTTTTTCCAGCAATAGACTTGGTGAACTACATTATCTTCAGGATACTCTCTAGCATCCCCTTTACTGACACCCATTCACTGACTCTTCTAGCTGCAGGGATGGCCCCCCTCAGGTCAGGCCCCTTGACACAAACCTGGACTCACTGTATGCAGAATCAGATCCTTCCAGTGTCTCCCTTCCAGTTAGCTTTTCAGGACCTCCAGTTTCAGTTCCTCTCTAGCTCTTTAGGCCCTCAGGTCGACCCCCAAAGGCCGCATGGCAACACCTACAGAGTATGTTTCACTTTTTAGAAAAACATATTTGTTTGATAAATAGACTTTGATTACGGGTGCATCCATGACACTGGAGTCACATTATAGGTTTTGACAGATGCTGAATGCAGTAGAAGTTTGCTTTCAGACGGTCTATCCCCAATTGAAATTCTATATCAGTGTTTCTCAATCTTTTGTCGGTCAAGACACCCTTTAAAATTATGCCCAATCTTGAGGCACCCCATTCTAAAATGTAAAAAATGAAACGAATAGTTTTACATAAGGCAGCAACATCCACACATGTAGGACACCCAACGTCAGAGGTGATTTATTCTTCCAAAGCAAATACACACTGGTACTGACTAGTATTCCAATGTTTCTCTTCTCCCTCAGTTTCTCTCCTTCATACAGCTATGTGACCCCGGGGCTTATGAAGAAGGGCAGGGGAAGGGCAAAAAAGGATGCTGTGCAAGCGACGAATGTCCTCCTTAGCAAACAATGTTGTCATTGGTTGTTAGGATGTTGGCAGCTGGAACGTCATGATGGTGCTCAATGAAAACCTGTGGATTTGTGTACCTGAAAGGCAGGTTTGATCCACCCGCTGGCTTGTATACAATTTTGGGAATTTTTTTAGGCATTTTTCTAAGGCATCCCTGAAGAAACCTGAAGGCAACCTAGTTGAAAAAGGCTGGTCTATATAGACTGAGCAGAGAGGAGGGTAAGAAGGGGTGATAAGTCCTTCCTCCAGTCATTCATCTGTGTGTGTTGTGAAAGATTAACAGCAAACGACAAGGAAAAGAGGCAGGGATCTCAGCACACCAATCCACATACACCATTTCCAGCACTCTTTGAAAATAGAAACACCCAGGTAGGTCCGTATAAAACATAAAAAATACAAAAGAAAACCTGGCACTCAGAGCAGACTAACAAAGAAAAAACCCAAGGAGCTGGCTGATGTAGACAATAAACTAGGTTGAAAAATGGGTTAAAAAATAATAAAGCACACACATGTGGGAATGGCCAAGGGCCTTACTGCCGGTTCACACTAACGCGGCACCACTTTGGGGGCGACCTGTGAAGTCGCGTGCACCGCGACTTCGGCGCGACTTGCACGGACTTCATATAATGAATGTCTATGCAAGTCGCTCCGATGTCGCCCCGAAGTAGTACAGGAACCTTTTTCTAAGTCGGAGCGACTTGAGTCGCTCCTATTAGAATGGTTCCCGTAGCACACAATGGACCGCGACTTGTCAGGCTGACCAGTCACCTGACAAGTCGCGGTAGTGTGAATGGGGTCTTAAGTCAAGGGTGCAGCTGTCCCATAAACAGTCCCAATGTAAAAGGCAGCAAAAACAACGATGGTGTAATTAGCGTTCACAAAAACAAAAACAAACAAAAAAACCACAAGGCTGAAAAGTAAAAGATTAATATCACAATTTATTAAAATGTCTCACAAAAGACTCCAGTATAGAGATGGCAGAGAACATCCACAGGTCACCATGAGAACATGGGCGATGGAACAGTACCATGAATAGGGAGCCAATGCTGCGGGTGATGTATCCAGCCCTTGTCATCATCATTCCGTGGCAATCATTTCCCTGGATACATCACCTGCAGCATTGGCTCCCTCTTCAGGTACTGTTCCATCGTCCATGTTCTCATGGTGACCTGTGGATGTTCTCTGCCATCTCTATGCCAGAGTCTTTTGTGAGACATTTTAATAAATTGGGATATTAATCTTTTACTTTTTATCCTTGTGTTTTTTGTTGTTGTTGTGATTGCTAATTACCCCATAGTTGTTGCTTTTGGTGCTGTATAAAAACATACCTTGGTTTCTTACCTGCCTGTGTTCTTCAAAATCAATACCATAAAGTCTTTCCATATGGGGTACATCAAACACAGCCTAAAATCACCAGATTCCTGGCCAATAATTCCTAATATTTAGTGGTTCACCTTGCTATTCAGTTAAATGTGGAATATTGCTGAACAGCCCGACCGTCAGCCCCAGGAACACCACAAGTTTGACACCTTAATCAGGATCTTTGACTTCTCAGCTAGGTGCACAAACTATTGTACAGTGCAGGACAGGAAAACACACCTACTCATACCTGGCCAAACTCCAGAGCCAAATGATGAATCAGACTTTCAGCTTTTTTCTTCACTCTGTGTGTCTTCCTCTGGGGCCTGCCCTAAATTTAGAAGACAGAATGCAGAAAAAAAACAAGTGGCTTGCTGACTCTGCCTTTTTTAAATGACCTATGTTTATAACAAGTATGTTTAAATTTACTTACTGTTGATTGACTTACTACCTCCTCTGAAAGTCTGCTCCAAGCATTAGGAAAATAATACTTTCTGATGTTACTCCTAAACTTTCCTAATATTAGTTTGAGGTTAATGCTAACATGTTCTTTAGCTTACCTGTACATTCAAAAAGTTGCCTTCTTGAACCTTAGGAACCCCTTCACATTGGTGGCATCCACAAGTGGATCCGCCTGCCCAGCAGGGGATCTCTCTACTGATCCCGGCTGAGCAGGTAGATGACAAGTCCGTGGTCGCTCTGCTGTTGGATGGGGCTGTTGGATGGAAATGGACCACCTGTCCATTTCCACCCTACTGTCATCCAATCCGATCGACAGATGGAGAACGGATCCTCATCCACCTGTTTTTAGCAGGCAGGATCGAATCGGTAGTCGGTGGGTGTAAATGGGCACATATCCATTGGCATCTGCAGCTCCATAGAGAACAATAAATGGCCTGAAAAACTGACAGGTGGACCCGATCTCTCCGTCAGCATGAAAGGGACCTTATTCTCTCCCTCAATTTATTTTTAAATTTCAATTAGTAATGAGCTAAAGTTCATACCCGAAGGAAAATGGCACAGGATAGCAGGCAGCTAGCCTGCTGCCACATTAAACAAAGGGGCAAGGATGCTGGTGGCATCATTGATCTAATGGTATATTATTATTATTTAACAGGATTTATATAGCGCAAACAGTTTGTGCAGCACAAGGATTTTTCTCTTGCAGGGGGCTGGGCTTTTTTTTTTTGTCTAGGTGATTGGAGAAAGGAGATATACTTACCTAATCCTTTGATCTTCCCACACAAGACCAGTCCCTACGGCTCCTGCCCCCAGTGGTCTAGCAGTTTTGTGCAGTGGACTGTTCCTGAGGTCATCTCACCCATAGACCTGCTCTGAACGTTAGGAGCAATCCGCTGCTGGATCATAGGGGTGCGACATTTGCCCCTTTTTTATCACCCAGAGTTAGGCTTTAAGATATGCTTTTTCCCTCAGATTTTGCACCATCTTTTGTTCTATCTTAACCACTTGCTGACCGCCCCATGAATATATACTGCGGGGCGGCGGCTCTCCTGCGCGAAATCATAAACAGATACGCCATTTCGCTCTTCCGGGTCTGTGGCACGCACACTTGCCGCCGGCAACCAGCTCCTGCTGTAATTGGACACAGCAGAAGCCAATCAGCAACCCGATGTCCGCCGGGATCCGCCGATCGTTCCTGAGAGAGGCAGAACAGCGGTCTGCCTATGAAAACAAGCAGATCGCCATTCTGCTAGTAGGAGAGACAGAGATCCTGTGTTTCTGCTAAGCAGAAACACTGGTCCCTTTCTTCTCACAGCCAAAGAACCCCCAGTTAGAAAGCACTCCCTAGGAGCACATCTAACCCCTTGATTGCCCCTGATGTTAGCCCCTTCTCTGCCAGTGTCATTAGTACAGTAACAGTGCATTTTATTAAGCACTGATCACTGTATTGGTGTCACTGGTCCCTAAAAAGTGTCACTTAGTGTCAGATTTGTCTGCTGCAAGGTCGAAGTCCCGCTAAAAATCACAGATCGCTGCCATTACTAGTAAAAACATATTTAAAAAAATAAAAATTCCATAAAAATATCCCATAGTTTGTTGATGCTTTTGCACAAACCAATCAATATAGGATTAATGGGATTTTTTTTTTTACCATAAACTTGTAGCAGAATACGTATTGGCCTAAACTGATGAAGAAATTTGAGTTTTCAAATTTTTTTTATTGGGTATATTTTATAGCAGAAAGTAAAAAATATATAGTCAGTCTTTTTTGTTTATAACGCAAAAAATAAAAGGTGATCAAATACCACCAAAAGAAAGCTCTATTTGTTGGAAAAAAAGGACATCACTTTTATTTGTGTACAGCATCGCACGACTGCACAATCGTCAGTTCAAGTAATGCAGTACCGTATCGCAAAAAATGACCTGGTCATGAAGGGGAGTAAACCTTCCGGGCTGAAATGGTTAAACATATCTTTTTGTAAGTGAGGTCTCCACACTGAACATAGTATTCTAATCTGAGTCTAACTAAAACTCGACATAGTGGAACCAGGACCTTTATTATCCTGCAGGTTAAAATTAGCCTAGGAATGTGATTAGCATCCCTGCTTAATGACTGCTGAGATCAGTTTAATTACCATTTAAAGAAGAAGAAAATAAACACCCATACTCAATTCTGCGGTGGCATTGGTGTAATGCTGCAGCTGTCCCACGTCGGCTCTAACACCGATAATTAGGCAAGCATATGGCCGATGATTGACCAATTCTCTGTCTGCTTGGAATGGAGAGTAGTGACTGTCAGTCACTGCTTTCCAATCTGCTCCTCCAGCGCCCACTGGAGCACTGGGCTTGAGAGGGGGTGGGCGCAGCTGGCCACGGCTCCTAGTCGTGCGCTGAGAGCCAGAGTCAGCTGTCAACCTGGCAAGGTAGCTGGGGAATCGTGACAATATTGTTAGGATCCTTCCAGTGCCTGGAATGGCTCTGCCATGCCAGCTGTCAATAGCCATCTATAGGCCGACTCCAGGTCACAGGAGAGCAAAAGTAAGTGCAATCCTATGTCCCAGAAAAAAAGTATGACCAAAAAAGCTTTGACCATACTACTCTTTTAAAGTCAGCTAGTCACATTTATGAAAGAATGTCTTAAATTGCTATAATTGCAGGATTACATATGGTAGATTTACATTTGCTGCTTATTAAGCTTTATTTACGGTTCTATAAACTGTCACTCTGCATATTTAGAAGCTGAGAAACTACGGGTGAGATCAGACAGTTGAATGGACAGTGTATGTGCTTTCTGTCCCCCTGCCAAAATCTAAAGGCAAAGTAAGGTAAGGCTAAAGTAAATCTAACTAAGTGGTCCTAGTTGTAAGAGAGAGTTGGGGGTCATCTGGAATCTATACAGAAGGATCCGAAGCCAGCGCTACTTTCAAGGTGTCATTATATATGTTGGCAAGTCTCAATCTAAAACCAATGATGGCATTTACATTGGTGGCCAGGGCTGCTGTTAGAAATCACAGGACCCTGTGTAGCCTACCTGATAGGGCCCCCTTCCTCTGCCTTGAAAATATAAAATGATTTTTGCCAAAATGCTATGCTTTGCGCCCATGGCCATGGCAGAAATGATACCCTCATGGTTCAAGGCCTATTCAATTGAATAGCCCTGCAAGCGCCCTACTAATAAGTGTTCCAAATGCTGACTGCTCTTCAGAGAACAAAGCACATTTGAGCAAGTCCTCAATTTTTTTTTTTTTTTACATTTTTTTTTTAACTGCCCTGTTGGGGGTGGGAGGGAGATGTTTTGGTGAAGTATCAGGGGTCTAAACAGACCCTTGATACATTTGAGACATACAGTAAGGGAAAAAAGCATTTGATCCCCTGATGATTTTGTAGGTTTGCCCACTGACAAAGAAATTATCAGTCTATAATTTTAATGGTTTATTTTAACAGTGAGAGACAGAATAACAACAAAAATATCCAGAAAATTGCAATGATTATGTGGCAACACTGGAATGATTATATTTTCCTATACAGTGGATAGATAAGGTCTGAAATGATCTTTCTTTACAAAGAAAATTTATATTTTTTTTATTTTTTGTAAATTGATGTTAACTTTTGTTTCTTCAGAGGAGAGCTAGCTTGT
The DNA here is from genome assembly GCF_965119305.1 of Pelophylax lessonae. Taxonomy (NCBI): domain Eukaryota; kingdom Metazoa; phylum Chordata; class Amphibia; order Anura; family Ranidae; genus Pelophylax; species Pelophylax lessonae. The sequence goes on along the minus strand of NC_138771.1, from coordinate 478,927,687 downwards.
TTAAAAGCTGATATAAGATCTAGGGAGTGTCTGCCTGTTCATGTATGGATGGCAATACTGATAATTTAGCCCACATAACCACCTTTTATCTCCTATGAGGTGTCATGTCACCTCATGAGAGATAAAAGTACAGTGCAGCTTTTAGAGTATGGGGACCTATCATATCTACAAGGAGTAGAGAGACTGCAATTGTTCAGGGTCCTATGACTTAGGGAGCCCACGCATAGGCAGTGCCCTCCAGCCTATTTATCCATCTGCTGTGTACAAAATAAACCAGCATTTCCCTTTTGTTCATACCCCTTTTTCCACTATGGTATCGACAGCTGAGCAACTGTTTTCCAATATATTTCAGCCAGGGCCAACGCTACCAGTAAGGCAAATTAGGCAGCTGCCTAGGGCGCACTGCCACTGGTTTTCCTACTCAGTCCCCCTCTCCTGAGTCCCACCACCGCCTGTACTGTTCAGCCGCCCTGGAGCACTGAGGAACAGATATGATGTCACGGTCTTCCGAGTCCTGATTGTCTCCAGACAGTGACAGAACAGAGGCGGTCTGCACCTCTATGATCAGTGACAGACAGATCACAGCCTGTCTCTCTCTCAGAAACTCTCTGGTGCCAGTCCAGCTTTGGAAGTGGTGATCGTCCGTCCCTGGCTGGTCCCTCCCTGGCTGGTCCCTCCCATTAGTGCCATTACTCCCATGATGAGCTCTGCTCTGCGTTTCTCCCCTCCCCAGCCGCAGAGCAGAGTCACATGACGGGACATTCCGATTAGTGGCGCAGAGTCATTACCTGGCTGGAAGTGGTGTATGTGTCAGTTGGAGCCTGGAGGACTTTGAGCCTGGACTGTAGACACCGCTGAGGCAGGGTTTGTGCCTGGAGAGTGGAGACAGAGAGAGAACCGTTGGCAGCAGAGCCCTGGTGGTAAGTGAACAGTAAAGAACACATATACTGTACAGTATATAGTATAGTGTGTATACTCCTCAAATGTGTGATGTCATTACATCCCCCCCTTCCCCCCCTCCTTCCCCCTCCTCCTTCCCCCTCCCCCTCCCTTCCTCCTCCCCTCTCTTCCTCATCCTCCCCGCCTCCTTCTAAAAAAATAAATAAATATATATATTTAAAAAATAAATATATATATATATATATATATATATTTTTAACTTTCTGCTATAAAACAAATCTAATATAAAATGTAAAAAAATCTATTTTCTTCATCAATTAAGGCCAATATGTATTCTGCTAAATATTTTTTGTAAAAAAAATCCCAATAAGCGTATATTGATTGGTTTGTGCAAAAGTTATTGCGTCTACAAACTATGGGATATTTTTATGGAATTTTTATTTATTTATTGATTTATTTATTTTTTACTAGTAATGACGGTGATCAGAGACTTATAGTGGGACTGCGGCATTTTGGCTTAAAAATCGGACACCTAACTGACACTTTTGACACTTTTTGGGGACCATTGACACTAATACAGTGATCAGTACTAAAAAACATGCACTGTAACTGTAATAATGACACTGGCTGGGAAGGGGTTAACATCAGGGGCGATCAAAGGGTTAAATGTGTTCCTAGGGAGTGCTTGCTAACTGTGTGTGGAATGCTTGCACTATGGGAAGGCAGAGATCCGTGTTCCAGGATCACTACCTTCCTTACTGATAGAACAGCGACCTGCCAAAAACTGAACACGTTAAGATAGATTTGCTTCTATGCCTGGTGTGGTCAGTTTGAAATAGGAAAGCAGAGGGGGCTGGCAGGATCACCTGGTATTTCACACAAAGGAAACATTACAAAGAGCACAGGATACTTTTTAAAGCATGTACATGGTACAACATGTCAGGGACACATATCAGGAATAGAAAATGTTGGGGTAAATTCAAAACACGGGTGGTAAAAAAGGTGTCCCACCCTATTTTTAGTTATAATCACGAAATACACCTAGTATGCACTTGGTATGAAATAATAACAACCCCATATCAACATACTGTACATAATTTTATTTTTACATAATATAAAAAAAAGAGTATACATAAAATACATTAAAAAATAGAAGGGGGGAAAGATACTGAATCATTAGTATAGGTGTCCCCAAAAACAATATCCAGGCCTCTACAAGCTTATTACAACTGTAAGTCAAAATAGCCAACTGTTCTGTCCGAAAATAGACCGTGTATAGTGCTATAAAAAAAATTATTTCTATACAAAGAAGGAGGATAAGAGGGTCACTGATGAGCTCTACGCGTTTTGTGGTTCAAGACGCTTCGTCAGGATCAGTACATATCAGAATCTATATTACAATTTATAAAACAAAAAACAGTAAGAATATATCATAACAGAGTATAACAAAATAGATACAAATACACATCACATTTCTTCTTTACCACTTTGCTTTCTTACCCAAGATGCATGTGGCTATCCAGGCATAACCACCAGCCTAAGACACCCTCAAAGAGGGAGCGACAACCCCTGAACTCTGAGCCATCCCTAAAGCGAGACCACTGGAGCAAACTAGGACAGACTGGGCCATCACCTAACTAACCTCCAGCATTTGCAGCATACCCTATATGGTTGGAATAAATATGTAGCACCCTACAGGTAGGTGCTAGGTAAAAGTATAATGGGCCTTGGTTGCCTAATCGCAGGGCCATAAATTAAGCTGGGCTGTCATGTCTCCCAGGTGTGGTTACTGAGAGGAGAGTCTCCCCACTGCCTCTGTGAGAGGATTCTAATTGGGCAGTGGCGGAAATCCAATCAGTGGCCCATTCGGGCTTGTATCTACCCCAGAAGGCAGATTCTGCCGCAGAGGATTCTGGGAGGGGGCATAAGTCTGTGGGAAGCGCATGACGCAGCATCTTTGGAGTCCCAGGAGGGAGAGTACGGCTGTCTCTCCTCCTGTCAGAAGGATCGGGTGTTTTGGGTGGCTGCCTGAGGATCCAGAAGGGAGAGCTGAGCTGAGCTGCAGAGACGATCCGGTGTGCTGAGGACCAGTGGAGAAAGAGGGGTTCAGTTCCAGGAAAGCCTTCCAAGGTCGTGAGTACTGTGAACTGCCCCTGGGGTCTGCTTATGGCGCTTTTCCACTGCATGGAACCGTACCGGTTCGGCACGCTTTTGTGCTTTTCCACTGCGATACCGCATGGTATAGGGTCGGAACGGTTCGGTATAGGTTTGCTTTTCCACTGCATGGAACCGAACGGTACGGCACGGTACGGCTCTGAAAAACAGTACCTACTCGATTGTGGTTCCAACAGGTACCAAACTGGTACCATATCCCACAATCCTTTGCATGCAGTCACTACTAGCCACTGATTGGTCAGAGAATCACACCCACCCCGTTGTTATCCCACCCACTTAACTTTAGTACTACTTTAGTGGAAAAGCAAACCTATACCGTACCGTACCGAACCGTTCCGACACTATACCATGCGGTACCGCAGTGGAAAAGCAAACCGGCCAAGCAGGGCCGAGTAGAGCCGAGCCGGTACTAGCCGGTACTTGCAGTGGAAAAGTGCCATTAGTGTAGGGGGGACCACTCCGGTGAAGGTCCCAGGGATCCTGGAGCCTGCAAGTGTAAATGGGGTTGCCTAGTGAAAGGACCATGAAGTGTAAATGGGGTTGCCTAGTGAGAGGACCCTGGAAGTGTAGAGGGGGCGCCAGCGGTTGGGCCCTGAAGAGTCAAGTGTGCAGTATTAAGAGTTGCAGCAGGACAAGCAGTTACAAGGAGCTACCTCAGTCAGTGAAGGGCAGGAGGGAGTCATATACAGGACTTTTGAGCTAGACAGAGTGTCAAGAGTCAAGGATTATTTCAGTCCTGGATCTTCTGAGTTAACCAAGGGTGTCAAAATTGAAGTTCTAGCACAAGTTCAGCATAACAGTATTTTCAAGCGCCAGGAAGCGTTGGTCGACATTCAGCCGGCGTCAGGACAGCGCCAACGGGCATTTTTCTGTACAGTGTCCCAGTTAAACCTAGTTGAGCCAGAGGAGTATCCCACTCATTCCCTTCTCCCATCCCCAATATAAAATAAACAACACAAACCAAAGATGCCGGAATGGTCATTGTCTCATTTACCACACTTGGGTTTTCAACTTAAATGTGTTGGAAGTGTTTCCAGTAACAATGGCACCTCAGGCCCAATGCCTGGAAATATTGCTATAAATATATAGTATCCTCGTTTCCTCCTCTCCTGGTCTTAGCATTCAGCAGACCCCAGCAGCTGACTCCAGCCCTCCTCTGTTCCTCCTATAGACCCTGTAGTTTCTGCTTCCCAGCCCTGTCCCCAGCTTTTTCCCAGAAGAAGTACAAGGTAAGGGGGTGCACTGTGATGTAATGGAGGGTGGGGGCTTAACTTCTGATGGTGGGGGGCTCTTGGCATCTGATGTAAGAGGGGAGGGTGCTCTGGACATCTAGTCTTACAGATACAACCAGCCCTTTGAGGGAAACCATAAAAATACGGTCGGATCCACCCAGATCCCTTGACGGCATCTAGCTTAGCTTCTTAGCGATCCGCTGGAAGCCTGGGTCAGCCCCTTTTCCCCCCTCCACAGCTCAGTGCTTCAGTGAGCGCTAGGGGGGAGAGAAGAGAGCTGGAGACTGACAGTCACAGCTCTCTGCTCAGAGTGGAGGGGACAACTGAGCAATCGGAGGTGTTTGATCGCTCAGTTCCCACTGCACAGCCGGTGGGGGACAGCTGCAGCATCGGATAAACGCCATATTTCTCTTTTAAATACATATTGCTGCTGTTGTAATGTTTTGCTTTGTGGTGCAGAAAAAAATCATACAGCATATTGTGTTTGGAAGGCAGTACCACGACCAAACCCATTCAAGTGAATTTTTTATTTATTTTTATTTCAGGTACTTATATAGCGCTGTCAATTTACGCAGCGCTTTACATATACATTACACATTCACATCAGTCCCTGCCTTCAAGGAGCTTACAATCTAAGGTCCCTAACTCACATTCATACATACACATACCAGGGCCAATTTATACAGAAGCCAATTACCTACCAGCATGTCTTTGGAGTCTTTTGGATGTTTTGGGAATTGAGCCACAACCACAAGCGTGGTGATTGCGGCACAGTATTTCAACAGAAAATCCCAGTTTCCTGAAAATAAATTAGCATTCCGAAGGTAGATGCTACTGGTAGAAAGCGCTGCATGAGTGAATGAGGCCTTAGACAATTGTCAGCAGAAGTGTTTCTATTGAAAACTTTTCCTCTGTATTCCTGTATGCCAGTGACAACTCAACATATTAGATGTTCTCTCACTTTCACTGCCAGTGACCAGGGCCGGACTGGGAATAAAAATCAGCCCTGGAAATAATTTCATACCAGCCCCATAGCATTATTATACCGACCCAACAGCATAAAGTCATTATTTTCTTGTTCATAAAAGGGAAAACTATACATTTTAAAGCGTAAAACTATACATTTTGAAGAGTGTATTATAGATAAGACAGATATGAAAGCACATAGGGCTTTATATATATATATATATATATATAAGAGCAAATTCTGGTTAAAAGTAATAAAAGTGCAGACATGGTTAGGGGAGGTGGTCATAGGCTGTGTGGGCATGGTGCAGGAGATGCAGGGGCTGCAAGCATGGTGCAGGAGATGCAGGGACTGCAGGCATGGTTCAATAGATGCAGAGGCTGCGGGCATGGTGCAGGAGATGCAGGGGCTGCGGGCATGGTGCAGGAGATGCAGGGGCTGCGGGCATGGTACAGGAGAGGGAGAGGCTGCGGGCATAGTACAAGAGATGCAGAGGCTGCTGACATGGTGCAGGAGATGCAGAGGCTGCGGGCATGGTACAGAAGATGCAGAGGCTGCGGGCATGGTACAAGAGAAGTAGAGGCTGGGGGCATAGGACAAGACATGCAGAGGCTCTGGGCATGGTGCAGGAGATGCAGGGGCTGCGGGCATGGTGCAGGAGATGCAGGGGCTGCAGGCATGGTGCAGGAGATGGAGAGGCTGCGGGCATGATGCAGGAGATGCAGGGGCTGTGGGCATGGTGCAGGAGTTGCAGAGGCTGCGGGCATGATGCAGGGGGCTGCAGGCATGAAGCAGGAGATGCAGGGGCTGCGGACATGGTGCAGGAGATGCAGGGGCTGCAGGCATGATGCAGGGGCTGCGGGCATGGTGCAGGAGATGCAGAGGCTGCAGACATAGTACAGGAGATGTCAGAGACTGCGGATATGGTACAGGAGGACATGTCAGAGGCTTTGGGCATGGTGCAGGAGATGCAGGGGCTGCGGGCATGGTGCAGGAGAGGAAGAGGCTGCGGGTATAGTACAAGAGATGCAGAGGCTGCTGACATGGTGCAGGAGATGCAGAGGCTGCAGGCATGGTACAGAAGATGCAGTGGCTGCGGGCATGGTACAGGAGATGCAGAGGCTCTGGGCATGGTGCAGGAGATGCAGGGGCTGCGGGCATGGTGCAGGAGATGCAGGGGCTGCAGGCATGGTGCAAGAGATGCAGAGGCTGTGGGCATGATGCAGAAGGCTGTGGGCATGATGCAGGAGATGCAGGGGCTGTGGGCATGGTGCAGGAGATGCAGGGGCTGTGGGCATGGTGCAGGAGTTGCAGATGCTGCGGGCATGATACAGGGGGCTGCAGGCATGATGCAGGAGATGCAGGGACTGCGGGCATGGTGCAGGAGATGCAGGGGCTCCGGGCATGATGCAGGGGCTGCGGGCATGGTGCAGGAGATGCAGGGGTTGTGGGCTTGGTACAGGAGAGGCAGTGCTGTGGGCATGGTACAGGAGATGCAGGGCAAGCATGGTGCAGGAGATGCAGGGGCTGCGGACATGGTACAGGAGATGCAGGGGCTGCGGGCATGGTGCAGGAGATGCAGGGGCTGCGAGCATGGTACAGGTGAGGCAGAGACTGTAGGCATGATGCAGGGGCTGCGGGCATGGTGCAGGAGATGCAGGAGCTGTGGACATGGTGCAGGAGATGCAGGGGCTGCGGGCATGGTGCAGGAGATGCAGGGGCTGCGGGCATGGTGCAGCGGTTGCAAGCATGGTACAGGAGAGGCAGTGCTGTGGGCATGGTACAGGAGATGCAGGGCTATGGGCAAGGTACATGAGAGGCAGTGCTGCAGGCATGGTACATGAGAGGCAGTGCTGCAGGCATGGTACATGAGAGGTAGTGCTGCGGGCAAAATACAGGAGATGTAGTGCATCGGGCATGGTACAGGAGAATCTTCTCTACCATTCACAGAGCACTGCATCTCCTGAGGAGATGCAGGGGCTGCGAAGGGGTCTCACTTACCCTTAGCACTTGCTGCAGAGCTTAGAGATACTATGGATAGATGTCCATTTGAGCCATACACATAGGAGACATATTGGATAGATGTACCCCTGAGTCTTCTGCTAGAAGGAGGTGGTCGCTGCAAAGACCAAGGAGTTCTACTAGCACTGTAGGTCCCCAGAGGCCTGAGTGCTTCTGGTAAGTGGCCACTACTTACTGGGTGGAGGATCAGATATTCCACGCCATCACTGGACCTCACTGAAGAAGCACAGCACAAGCACAAGATTTGACATCATCCCACTTGATTTTTATGGACACTTTCATATATATTTTTTTCGTGTCATTATCAAGTAAATATTAATTTGTCTGGCACCTACCTTTTGGTGGTTCTACATAAGTATATATATATATTTATATTTATTTATTTATTTATTAAATATATTTTCATTGCACTGTGCACCTTACCTCTGAGTCCCTTTTCGTATATTTTAGTGCACACACTTCACTTATAGCACTATTATTTTTCTTTTGTCATTGGATGATTATTGCACACGTGACACTATTGGTTTACTTTAATATATTTTTTTAGTGCACTTATTTATCGGGATTTATTGCCGTCACCACACGCTGTTGCTATTAGCACTGGTAAGCATTTTTAAGTCTTCGCAGCAATCATTTATATTTTTAAACACTTCTTTATTGTTCTTTCTCATTTCACATTTGGCATTCATATTGGTGATTTTGGTAACTACACTGGTGATTTGAGATATATTTATACATATTTGCGCTGGAGATTTTTATAAAATTCAATATATTGCACCTTATCAGTCTTTAGATCTGATGGCTGCATTCGTTTCCATTTGTGGGATTTTTGCCCTTTATTTTCTTCAGGTGATTCTGCCAGTAACACACTCCAGATCTTAGAGTGACAACACTCACTTTACTGTTTTCTATGGAGGAGCAGTGTTGTCACCCTAGGCTGCTCTCCTAATTTTGGCTACAAACACCTCTTTCTTTCATCATCCCCTTTACTTAAGGGGAGAAATTCTGTAGTCCCCAAAAGCGTTGGGAAGGTTGATAACATTGTTTGAGATGTGAGTTAAAGCGGTGTTCCACCCCCTCCCCCTCCAAAAAACTGTAGCTGCTGACTTTTAATATTAGGACACTTACCTGTCCTGAAGTCCAGCGTTGTCGGCACCGCAGCCAATATTCCATCAGCTATCGGGTGCTGCCGCCGCCATTGCCGGTGAGGGAACCCGGCATTGAAGCCTTGTATCTTCACTGGCAGGTCCCCAACGCGCATGCGCGACGCGGGCTGCCCATTTGGATTAAAAAATTTTGGGGATATTGCTGCGCTAAAACTGATCAGCATAGGATATGCTTACAATCAAAGTGAAAAATCACAAAGAACTGTAAATACACAAAATACATAAAATACTAAAAAAGGTCGCAATGACCATATACATCATATACAGCTGCCAACACCTGATCCTATATTAGAGTATAAGGTCAAATAGCATGTAACAAAATATGGTGTAGCGCTAGTATACTAATTCTTTGAACTTAACAGTCCATATGAACAATAAACACAAATAGTTGGAAGGATAGGTCCGTCAAAAGAAAGGAGGAAGGAAGTGCTCCCCGAATCTCATATCAAACTTTCACCATCCTGAAATCCAGTGTATGGAGACCACCACCAAGTAGAAGAAATGGCCCCTTACCGCAACGCAATGATCCCCACCACAGAGATCATTGACCGCTTGTAATGGAAATCAGATGGACCAAGTAGATGACAGTCCAGCTCACTAGGAAGATTTCAATGGCTCCACTCGATGTGAGTACATAAATAAAAAGAAGGGACAACTCCCATGGTGAAGTACCGTCACACATTTATTTAGACCAAAAAATAGGTGGCAACTCACATTTAGATGGAGATATTACAGCATATATCTCGAGGGAGCAATCCTAGGACCTGGTTCCTAACCAAGAAGATGGCCGCCGCGTCCCCTCGTGTATCTCAGCTCGGCGTGCCGCAGGCTCCTCCTACGCGTTTCGTCAGCCAATTGACGTCGTCAATTGGCTGACGAAACGCGTAGGAGGAGCCTGCGGCACGCCGAGCTGAGATACACGAGGGGACGCGGCGGCCATCTTCTTGGTTAGGAACCAGGTCCTAGGATTGCTCCCTCGAGATATATGCTGTAATATCTCCATCTAAATGTGAGTTGCCACCTATTTTTTGGTCTAAATAAATGTGTGACGGTACTTCACCATGGGAGTTGTCCCTTCTTTTTATTTATGTACTCACATCGAGTGGAGCCATTGAAATCTTCCTAGTGAGCTGGACTGTCATCTACTTGGTCCATCTGATTTCCATTACAAGCGGTCAATGATCTCTGTGGTGGGGATCATTGCGTTGCGGTAAGGGGCCATTTCTTCTACTTGGTGGTGGTCTCCATACACTGGATTTCAGGATGGTGAAAGTTTGATATGAGATTCGGGGAGCACTTCCTTCCTCCTTTCTTTTGACGGACCTATCCTTCCAACTATTTGTGTTTATTGTTCATATGGACTGTTAAGTTCAAAGAATTAGTATACTAGCGCTACACCATATTTTGTTACATGCCCATTTGGATTGGCTTTGGCGGCAGGGGAAGGAGGAGGGGGCCAAACTTCCGAGGGATGGCGCTGCGGCCCCGTCTCACGAAAGTGGGGAAGAGCAGAGATGTATAGTAACTAAGTAGAACTACTTCACTACTGTACTTAAGTACCGAAAGGCGGTATCTGTACTTTCCTGGAGTATAATTTTTTTCTCCTACTTCCACTTTTACTTCACTACATTTTTTCAATGATTTCAATACTTCTACTATTTTTTTTTGTGCTGCATATTTACTCGCTACAATGATAAAAATTACCACTGCCAGAACAGTAGATGGCAGGTTTCATGAAGCTCAAAACATGTGTATTATCAGCGCATAGGAAAATAAAAGCTACTGTATGTATAAATAAAAGCTGCATTTGAAATAATAAAAAACAATATGATGTTCAAACTTTTGACTTCTTTCTTTAATAACTACATAACACAGTACTTGTACTTTTACTTTCAGTACTCGAGTAGCAATTTTTTTTTCAAAACTACTGGTACTTTTACTTTCAGTACTTGAGTAGCAAAATTTAAAAAAAAAACTACTTGCAATACTTAAGTACAAAAAATGTTGAATACTTTAGTACTTCTACTCAAGTCACTTTTTGATCGAGCACTTCCACTTCTGCTCAAGTCACTTTTTGATCGAGCACTTCCACTTCTGCTCAAGTCACTTTTTGATCGAGCACTTGTACTTTTACTCAAGTATGGGTTTCGAGTACTTTATACAACTCTGGGGAAGAGTACCCGTCAAAAACAGGTACTGTTCCCCCCTCCCCTCTGAAAGGTGCCAAATGTGGCACCGGAGGGGGGGGAGGAAGCAAATGAGCGGAAGTTCCACTTTGGGTGGAACTGCGCTTTAAGTGCACATGGATTTCTGGCAGGATCAAGCAGAAATTCTTCTGTACTTGCAGAAAATGTACGAAGCCAGCATTGAGGAGGCACAGGTGCAGTGCCCAGCCCCACTGCCTGCAGCCTGTCAAAGTCTGCATAAATCAGTATGGAAATTTGATCATCACTCCTACAGTGTATTCTGTTACATGTTCCAACAATTATCAACAATGATACATCTCTTCTATGACTTTATATACAAGCATGTGACTTGTGTTACTCTGTGCAAATAGTTTATTGTGTTTGACAATTGGAGGGAGAGCCAGGATGATGATCGCATAGCGTTGCCTTAGCTTCTTAGCCGTCTGGTTTAACCAGCTTACAAACATCAGTGCGTTACGCAACCAACCTAATAATCCACAAGCAGCATATTCAGTACCATGTGCGTGTCTTCCTGGCTGTGTTTAAATGTTGTTTATGATGTCAGGAAGATACATAAGGCTCAATTCATAAATCCAAGCCACCTGGATAAAGGAAATTTTATTTTTGTTAATGATTTTTTTTGTTGTAGCTGTGTACAATGAGGCTGGAAAATTACATTTACACAGCTGAAATAAAGATCCTCATCCTTGTTTCAAAGCTCTGTGAATTGAGCCTGGAAGCTACATGAAGATCAGTATCTTTGTGATCTGAGCCCATTGAATTACCGTATAGCTTGCTAAATCTAAACCCCAAAACAAGCATTTTTAATATTGCAGCTTACCAGTTTTTTTTAGATGTGGTTGCTGCATTAGTTTTCCTTTCATGATGTGTTTTTCTTTTCTCTTCTCTTCGGTTGCTCCTGTGATTAGCACACTTTCTGTCCTGTGGCGGCTAAATTCGCTCACTCCACAATGTCTATGGAGGAAGTCATAGTTGTCATCCAGGCTTGACTTCAAATATGTCTTAGGCCCCTTTCACACTTGTGCGAGTTGTCCTGCGACTTGTGAATGAGAAGTCCTAGCCCATGATTTCCAATGAGTATCATTCATATCTGTGCGACTTCAAGTGGCAATGGCTTCAAAGCAGCCCCTGCACTACTTTGGTCTGACTTTGATGCGACAAGAGGTCTATAGACCTCAAGATTACACAGACATTGCTTCAAGTTGCGTCAAAGTCGCACAGCAAAATCACACGACTTTCAGGTGGTACAAGCGTGAAAGGGGCCTTAAAGCGGAGTTCCAGCCTAACCGCACACTCACCTGTCCCACGGTCCAGCGATGCGCCGTCTTCTCCCTCTCTGCTCTGCGGCGCCGGCATCACTGATGTGGGCACCCGGCTGTGACAGTTTGCGGCTTCACAGCCGGGTACGCACTGCGAATGTACGAGTTGCGCTATGCGTCGTGATTGGCCGGCAATCTTCTGGGACCTCTGACATGTCCCAGAAGATTGCAGGGAGGGAGGGGGAGAGGAGAACTTCCGCTCAGGGCGCCGCAGCGCTCCGAGCGGAAGTGGGAGCGGGTACCTGTCAGAACTAGGTACCCGCTCCCCCCCCCCAAAAAAAAATGACATGCCAAATGTGGCATGTCAGGGGGTTAGGACTATTTAAAGCGGAAGTTCCACTTTTGGGTGGAACTCCGCTTTAAGCTGCCCTGCCCATAGATAGATTGAATATTGGCTGCTTCAGCAGGGGCAATCCAAGGTTTGATTCACCCCAGGCCAGGCTGTTTGTACTCAAGTCAATCCATCAATCAACTAAGGTGCAACCAGTATGTCTGATTTATTACATGCAATTACTTGCATAATTATGTTTTATCTCTTCACACAGCAAACAGTTCATTTAACATGTCCCTTTTCCTCTTCATATGGAACATGTCCCTTTGTCTCTTCACACTCTTCACATTGAACACAGTTCATTTGCTTGTCTCTCCACATAGCAAGCAATGCATTTATTTCTTTCCACATAGAAATAGTTTCTCTTCTCACCTTGAGACGATCCAAGACCTCACTTCGAGTAGTCTTCACACTTGTTTACCCTCCTTAGCGCACATCACTTCAGGGGGTCTTCTCCCATGCTCACCAGCTTGTCGGGAGGCACTCATCTGTCTGTCCTCCTCTCCCAGCCCACACGGCGACAGGAGGCAGCAATCCATAGACTTCCTTTGGACAAATTATAGAGGCCTTCATTTCCTCATTCCAAACAGCTGAAGGCCTTTCAACTTCCTTAGACAGTTCTGGCTACCTCTGCAGCCGACACCCTATAGTAATTGGTGATTTGTCTAACCCAGGTGGAAGTGTAGCTCCTGTCTGTGACTACATTCACAGATTTACCTGACTTCCTGTCACAATATATATATATATATATATATATATATATATATATATATATATATATATATATATATACTGCTCAAAATTAATTAAAGGAACACTTTTGATTCAGAGTATAGCATCAAATCAATTAAACTCCTGGGATATTGATCTAGTCAGTTAAGTAGCAGAGGAGGTTGTTAATCAGTTTCAGCTGCTTTGGTGTTAACCACTTAAGCCCCGGAAGATTTTACCCCCTTCCTGACCAGGGCCTATTTTGCGATTTGGCACTGCGTGACTTTAACTGACAATTGTGTGGTCGTGCGACGCTGTACCTAAACGAATTTGACCTCCTCTTTTTTCCCCACAAACAGAGCTTTCTTTTGGTGGTATTTGATCACCTGTGCAATTTTTTGATCATGCGCTATAAACAAAAAAGAGCGTCAATTTTGCAAAAATAACAATATTTTTCCCATTTTTTTATATGAAATTCCCCAAAAAAATGTAAAAATTTGTTTTATGCTACATATTTTTCGTAAAAAAAAAAAAAATCGCAAAAAGCGTATTTTGATTGGTTTGCGCAAAAGTTATTGCGTTTACTAACTAAGGGAAAGATTTTTGTCATTTTTGTTGTTTTTTTTTTTAACGCGTAATGGCGGCGATCTGCAATTTTTTTTGCGGGACTGCGACATTGCGGTGGACAGATCGGTCCCTTGACTGACATTTTTGACACTTTTGGGGTTACCAGTGACATTACTACAGTAATCAGTGCTATACATATGCACTGTTACTGTAAAAATGACACTGGCAGTGAAGGGGTTAACTTTTTTTGAGAGGGAGGGGTTAAGTGTGTCCCTAGGGGCGTGATTCTTACTGTGATTGGCTGTGACTAGATGTGTAAGAACAGTGATCAACGGTTCTACATAGTAGAACCGTATGATCACCATTCTTACACAGGGGAGAATGACAGGCGGCTTTGTTTACATTAGCCGCCTGCCTTTCTCCCGGTGTCACGGACAATCGCGAGTGCCCGACGGACATCGGGTCCGCCGGGCACACGCACGGGGGGGTCCGTGACCGAGCGGGAGTGCGCATTCAGCGGCGCGCGCTCGCTCCCCAGAGCCTCACAGGCTAGCGACGCAGACCTACGTCGCTTTGCCTGTGAGGGGCTGACTGCCGCAGTAAATCTACTGATGGCAGTCGGCAAGTGGTTAATGAGATGAACAACAGGTGCACTAGATGGACAACAATGAGGCAAACTCCAAAACAGGAATGGTTTCACAGGTATAGGCCACTGACCTTTTTTCCGCCACTCATCTTTTCATGTGCCATTGCCAGAAGGTTTGCTGTGTCTCAAGAGCATAGAGGAGATTCCAGGAGACAGGTAGTTACTCTAGGAGAGCTGGACAGGGCCGTAGAAGGTCCTTTAAACCATCAGCAGAATCGGTACCTGCTCCTTTGTGCAAAGAGGAACAGGATGAGCACTGCCAGAGCCATAAAAAAAGACCTCTAGCAGGTCATTGGCGTGAATGTCTCTGACTAAACAATCAGAAACAGACTTCATAAGGGGGGGGGGGGGGCTGAGGGCCTGTCTTCCTCTAGTGGGCCCTGTGCTCACAGTCTGGAACCATGGGGCTCGATTGGCAATTGCAATATTGGCAGGTCCACCACTGGTGCCCTGTGCCTTATACAGATGAAAGCAAGTTCTCCCTGAGCACATGTGACAGACATGAAAGGGTCTAGAGAAGCCGTGGAGAAGGTTATGCTGCCTGTAACATTGTTCAGCATGACCAGTTTGGTGGTGGTGGTGGGTCAGAGATGGTCTGGGGAGGCATATCCATGGAGGGACACACAGACCTCTACAGGCTAGACAATGGCACCCAGACTGTCATTAGGTTTTGGGATGAAATCCTTGGACCCATTGTCAGACCCTAGGCTGATGCAGTTGGTCCTGGATTCACCTTGGCGCACAACAATGCCCAGCTTCATGTGGCGAGAGTATGCAGCCAGTTCCTGGAGGATGAAGAAATTGATACAATTAAATGGCCTCATGCTCGCCTGACCTAAATCCAATAAAACACCTCAGGAACATTACGTTTTGGTCCATCCTCCAGATTGCACCTCAGTCTGTTCAGGAGCTCAGAGATGCCCTGGTCCAGATCTGGGAGGTAATACCCCAGGATACTACCTGTCGTCTCATTAGGAACATGCCCCGACGTTGTCAGACATGCATACAATGTGGGGGGCATGCAAACTACTGAGCACCATTTTGTGTTGCTGCAAAGAAATTTTAGCAAAATGGACTAGCCTGCTGCATCATTTTTTCACTTTGATTTTTTTTTTTTGGGGGGGGGGGGTCTTTGAATTCTGCCCTCTGTAGGTTGATCATTTTCATTTCTATCAAACAATGTGACATCCTTCCATTACTAACTGTTTCCTGCCCAGATGGTTCTCTGATTCCGGGGTTGCGATGCTCGGCCTGCTACCCCGCCCTCCTTCTCTGCATGAGTGGGGGGCGGAGACTGTCATGCTGAGCATCGGCGTCATGCCTTTAGCCCATCCACTGTCCGTTTTTGCGGATCAGTGGATTTGGATTTTTTCTTCCACTCTGACTGCTGGGAGGGGCTAGCGAGGTGGGCGGAGTCCGGCATCCACCGGAAGCCGGGTCCGTCCCATCCCGCCCCTTCCCTTGGCGTCCGCATGGCGTTGGCGGGGACTCGCCCAGGTCCGGGGAGATATAAACCCGATGGATCATTGGGATCCTATTTCAATATGTGTTGTCTGCACCTTGGTTGTATTCATCATCTTCTTGATATCTTCTTTGTAAGTTACCATTATCTGAACATCTATCTTTCCTTTTCAACTCACATTTGTCTTTTATTTTTCTTTTTTCCCTTGCACACATTTTCTTCCAATCCTGGAAGCATGGTGGTTCTTGCTCTCTTTTCCTTTTCTACTTATCCGCCTAAATGGCTTGCTGGGCACTCTGGTGTTTCTCTTTGGGATCCTATGGTATTCATTTCTTCTTCTATTTTGAACTTCCTCACACTAATTACCCAAATTTGGACCTTGTCCTTTATTAGTATATATTTATATACGTTATTTACACTAAACAATCCAATGTTGTTTTTGAACAGATTATTGGGTCACATATGTGTGAGAATATTGGCAAAACCTATTTTCTTTGTGGGGTCCATCTGGTTCCTCCCCCCTTTTCCATCTTGGACCCTTTGTGGCGAGAACCCGCCTCAGCCCCGGATCAGACGTATATCCATTCTGGTGCATCCAGCAATGAGAAATGTTTTTCCTTTATATCCTTTAAAATCCCAGAACATCCTTGGAGATTTTCTGGACGATCAATTAATACAATTGTGTCTCTGTAAGTATTCAAACTTTTCAGACTTTGGCTGCTTTCAAGTTGGACTTTCTGGTATATTTGTTTTTTATTACTAATATATCTGTGCCAAATAATGTTTACTTATAGGTATTTTTACAAAGCTCCTGAAGAGTGGATGTAAATTCCACGAAACGCGTAGAGCTAAAAATGACAGATCACGACATGAATTCATGGAATGTTGATGAGACCGTATCTCAGATGCGTGTTGATGTGGACATTTTCCTTATTTTGATTTAAAGCATTCATGTAATGTGTATTATTTGTATGTATATGGTTCCCAATATGGTATATATTCATTTTTTGATGTTACATACATATGTGCATGTCAATCGATTTTCTCCATGATATCCATGTTCGTGCTGTTTTAAATATAAATTCTGTGATAGTAGCAGAAATAAATGCTTGCGCTAATGAAATCATTTACAGTAATATATTTCTGCTACTATCACACCTATATATGACTAGGGGTATATATTCAGACATATATGTGTATATATACCCCCTATACACATGTTCAGATGTTTTGCCTGCCTCAAAAGAACCCAAAAAAATGCCAAAAAAACGCTAGCGTCAAAAAAAAAATGCCCAGGTGTGTTTTTGCTGGCATTTTTTGGGGGGTTTTGGAGGCAGGCAAAACATCTGAACATGTGTATAGGGGGTATATATAGACATATATGTCTGAATATATACCCCTAGACATATATAGGTGTGATAGTAGCAGAAATAAATGCTTGCGCTAATGAAATCATTTACAGTAATATATTTCTGCTACTATCACACCTATATATGTCTAGGGGTATATATTCAGACATATATGTGTATATATACCCCCTATACACATGTTCAGATGTTTTGCCTGCCTCAAAAGAACCCAAAAAAATGCCAAAAAAACGCTAGCGTCAAAAAAAAAAAAATGCCCAGGTGTGTTTTTGCTGGCATTTTTTGGGGGGTTTTGGAGGCAGGCAAAACATCTGAACTTGTGCACAGTACGACTATACACAAGTTCAGATGTTTTTCCTGACTGAAAAGTTCCCAAAAAAATGCCTTCTATTAAACCGGCTAGGTGTTACAGGAGCGAAGCAAACCCCCTGTCAGAAAGTTTTCAAATACAAACAATCTTTTTTTTCTGGTTCTGGACATGCTACAGAGCTGAAACTTCACATGTACACTTTTTAGACCCACCAGATCTGAAATCCAAAATCAAAAAATCTCTTTTTTTTTTTTTTAATTTTTTCAATAATTGGCTTTTTTTTATCAAAAATGACAATTTTTAAGAACTTTTTTTGTGTGATTTTGTGTCTGGGGGTCTAAAAGGTGTACCTGTGAATTTTCAGCTCTGTAGCATGTCCAGAACCAGAAAAAAAGATCATATAGGTGTTAAAGTTAAAGGAGGGTCCCGACCCTCATCCCTGTTCTACTGAAAAATTATCTTTTTTTTTCATGGTTCTGGACATGCTACAAAGCTGAAACATCACATGCACACCTTTTAGACTCCCCAGATACTAAATCCAAAGTAAAAATCAAAAAATCTCTCTTTTTTTTTTTAATTTTTTCAATAATTGACTTTTTTATCAAAAATGACAATTTTTAAGAACTTTGTTTTGTGTGATTATTAGTTAATGGGGCATGACCCAGAACCCTAGGCACTTTTTAGGGGCATTTATTGGGTTTTAGGGCTTCAAAATGGTGTTTTTTGATTACAGAAGTTCGGGTCCCATTGATTTCAATGGGGTTCTGAAATCCGAACCGAACTTTTGGAAAATTCGGGTGTTCTGGTCGAACCGAACTTTTCAAAAGTTTGATCATCCTTATTAAGCATCTGTAGGGCATCCTCAAATGGAAGGTGGAGGAGCGCAAGGTCTCTAACGTCCACCAGCTCTGAGATGTTGTCATGGAGGAGTGGAAGAGGAATCCAGTGGCAACCTGTGAAGCTCTGGTGAACTCCATTCCCAAAAGGGTTAAGGCAGTGCTGGAAAATAATGGTGGCCACACAATATCTTGACACTTTTGGCCCAATTTGGACATTTTGACTTAGGGGTGTACTAACTTTTGTTGCCAGCATTTTAGACCACTGCCTTGCTAAGGGGTGAGTTGGGTGGAGCTCTGCTTTAAGACAGAAAGTATGTTATCAGCCACACCACCAGGTGAAAATAAAGGAAAAAGCATTACAAAAAACCAATGCATCCGCCACATCTAAGGATTGGTAAGCTGCAACATATTACATTTTTGCCCTTGGGTTTAATACTGCTTTTAGCTGAGCTTTAATGACAATTGAAAATATAATGATCAGTTCCTTTTTATTCCCACAGCTCAGTACATTTGTTTCTCAGCATTCTTTTTATAAGTCACATACTGTACATGACTAAGCGCTGAGCGTACATGTACATGTTTACCAAAACGAACAGTGAATGATCTGGGAAAACCGGGCCATCTACAAGTCTTCGAAAGATCAGATTGCTAGACAGAGTAAAATAGTGGTGACATTTGTAGAACTACTGGAGGCTAAAATTTGGATATGTACTACACTTTATAAAGGTAAGCAATATTCAGTAGGGACTCATCTACAAATCACAGGGTCCATTTGCAGTCTATCTCTGCAACATGTTTTTTTTTTTTTTATAGAATAAGAATGAGTATACAGTATCTAACAAAAGTGAATACGCCCCTCACATGAGTATACAGTATCTAACAAAAGTGAGTACACCCCTCACATTTTTGTAAATATTTTATTATATATTTTCATCTGACAAAACTGAAGAAATGACACTTTGCTACAATGTAAAGTAGTGAGTGTACAGTTTGTATAACAGTGTACATTTGCTGTCCTTTCAAAATAACTCAACACACAGCCATTAATGTATAAACCGCTGGCAACAAAAGTGAGCACAACCTAGTGAAAATGTCCAAATTGAGCCCAAAATGTAAATATTTTGTGTGGCTGCCATTATTTTCCAGCACTACCTTAACCATCTTGGGCATGGAGTTCACCAGAGCTTCACAGGTTGCCACTGGTGTCCTCTTCCACTCCTCCATGATGACATCACAGAGCTGGTGGATGTACAGCCCTGGTGATTTGGCATAAACAGCCTCGGTGTATGCTGGCATACTGTATGAACACCAGGAGCACATGTGCTCAGGGTCTGCTGGGAAGCGGGGTCCCAGAAGGAGGGGATGGCTACCTCCTCCTCTGTAGGGGTTGCCATGCAGCCTCAGGTGGTCGACCTGATGGTATAAAGAGCTAGGGAGGAACTGAACTTGGAGGACCTGTAAAGCTGACTGGAAGGAAGACACTGCAAGGATCTGATTCTGCATACAGTGAGTACAGATCTGTGTCAAGAGGCCTGACCTGAGGGGGGCCATCCCTGCAGCTAGAAGAGTCAGTGGACGGGTGTAAGTAAAGGGGATGCTAGAGAGTGTTCTGAAATTAATGTAGTTCACCAAGTCTATTGCTGGAGAAAGAGCAAGGAGACTTAACCCTTTCCATACACGTTGCAGTATGGTCCAAGCAGTGTGGATCCCCCTCTGCTCCTACTATGCACTCTCCTCCTACAGAGTCACTGCTCCTACTCCCTGCTCTCCTCTTACAGAGTCACTGCTCCTACTCCCTGCTCTCTTCTTACAGAGTCACTGCTCCTACTCCCTGCTCTATTTTAACAAAGTCATTGCTCATACTCCCATCTTTCCTCTTACAGAGTCTCTGCTTCTACTCCCGGCTCTCCTGCTACAGAGTCACTGCTCCTACTCCCTGCTCTCCTACAGAGTATCTGCTTCTATTCTCTGCCCTCCATCTACAGAGTCACTGATCCTACTCCCTGCTCTCCTCTTATAGAGTCACTGCTCCTACTCCCTGCTCTTCTACAGAGTCATTGCTTCTTTTCTCTGCCCTCCTTCTACAGAGCCACTGCTCCGACTCCCTGCTCTCCTCTTAAAGAGTCACTGCTCCCACTCCCTGCTCTCCTCTTAAAGAGTCACTGCTTCTACTCCCTGCTCTTCTCCTATAGAGCGACTGCTTCCACCCCCTGCTCTCCAACAGAGTCACTGCTCCTACTTCTACAGTCATTGCTTCCATTCTCTGCCCTCCTTCTACAGAATAACTGCTCTTACTCCCTGCAGTCCTCTAACAGAGTCACTGATCCTACTCCCAGCTTTCCTCTTACAGAGTCTCTGCTTCTACTCCCTGCTCTCCTCCTACAGAGTCACTGCTCCTACTCCCTGCTCTCCATCAGAGTCACTGCTCCTACTCTCTGCCCTCTACTACAGAGTCACTGCTCCTACTCCCTGCTCTCCTCCTACAGAGTCACTGCTCCTACTCCCTGCTCTCCATCAGAGTCACTGCTCCTACTCTCTGCCCTCTTCCTACAGAGTCACTGCTCCTACTCCCTGCTCTCCATCAGAGTCACTGCTCCTACTCTCTGCCCTCTTCCTACAGAGTCACTGCTCCTACTCCCTGCTCTCCATCAGAGTCACTGCTCCTACTCTCTGCCCTCTTCCTACAGAGTCACTGCTCCTACTCCCTCCTCTCCATCAGAGTCACTGTCCTACACTCTGCCCTCTTCCTACAGAGTCACTGCTCCTACTCCCTGCTCTCCTCTTACAGGATCACTGCTCCTACTCAGTGCTCTCCTTCTACAGAGTCACTGCTTCTACTCTCTGCCCTCTTTCTACCGAGTCACTGCTCCTACTCTCAGCTTTTCTCTTACATAGTCACTGCTCCTACTCAGGGCCGGTGCTAGACTATTTTGCGCCCTAGGCAAGACCAGCTACTTACGCCCCCCCCCCCAAGAAAAAAAACTGTACATATTGCCCCCTTTCCTACACATAATGCCCCCTTTAACCCTACACTTCCCTTCCTGTATACACTGCCCTCTTGTATCCTACACAGCTCTTCCTGTACAGACTGCCCCCCTTTAACCCTACATCTCCCTTCCTGCACACACTGCCCTCCTTTAATGCTACACCCACTTCCTGCCCACACTGCCCCCCTTTATTGCTACACCCCTTTTAACCCTACACCCCCCTTCCTATACACACTGCCCCCCTTTAACCCTACACCCCCCTTCCTGTACACACTGCCCCCCTCTCTAGAGGTGACATCCACCGGGGATAAGGAGGTGACAGGAGAAAAATGTGGCACTGGCCATGGCTGCGCCCTAGGTGGCAGTACGCCCTAGGCGGCTGCCTAGTTCGCCTAGTGGTAGCACCGCTCCTGCTCCTATTCCCTGCTCTCCTCCTCTTACAGAGTCACTGCTCCTACCCTCTGCTCTCCTTCTACAGAGTTTCTGCTCCTACTCCCTGCTCTTCTCCTACAGTCACTGCTCCTACACCTCACACTCCTTTTACAGATTTATTACTGTTACTCCCCCCTTAGTTCCTACAGTCATTGCTCCTACTTCTTGCCCTCCCCCTACAGAGGTTCTGCTCCTACTCCCTGCTCTCCTCTTACAGAGGCACTGCTCCTACTCACTGATGCTATCATTATGTCAATTTCTTTGGTTTGAAGTTTCTAAAAATTTAGTCCAGACCTGCTTCTTGAATGGATTCCCAGATGTAATAAACAGATTTACTTTACTGCTTATGAAATGAACAAAAGAATAATGCAAAGCAAAGTTTATTTAAACTGATAAGTATATTGCATATTTAGAAGTATAATTATATATACATTCTATGTTCATCAGTCAATGTGGTCATAGTGGATATGCTACATATACACATATATACAGTAAATGCAAACACACACATATATATATATATACATTCACCGGCCACTTTATTGGGTACACCTGTTCAATTGCTTGGAAACACAAATTGCTTATCAGCCAATCACATGGCAGCACCTCAATGCATTTAGGCATCTAGACATGGTGAAGGTGACTTGCTGAAGTTCAAACCGAGCATCAGAATGGGCAAGAAAGAGGGTTTAAGTGACTTTGAATGTGGCATGGTTGTTGTTGCCAAACAGGCTGGTCTGAGTATTTCAAAAACTGCTGTTCTTCTGGGATTTTCACACACAACCATCTCTATGGTTTACAGAGAATGGTCCGAAAAAGAGAAAATATCCAGTGAGCAGCAGTTGTGTGAAGAAAAAAGCCTTGTTGATGTCAGAGGTGAATGGACAGACTGTTTCAAGATGATAGAAATGCAACAGTAACTCAAATAACAGCTCATTACAACCAAGGTATGCAGATTGCCATCTCTGAATGCACAACACATCAAACCTTGAAGCAGATGGGCTACAGCATCAGAAGACCACACCGGTTGCCACTCCTGTCAGCTAAGAACCGAAAACTGAGGCTACACAGGCTCACCAAAATTGGGCAATAGAAGATTGGAAAAACGTTGCCTGATGAGTCTCAGTTTCAGCTGCGACATTGATGATAGGGTCAGAATTTGGCATAAACTACATGAAAGCATGGATCCATCCTGCCTTGTGTCAACAGTTCAGGCTGCTGCTGGTGGTGTAATGATGTGGGGGATATTTTCTTGGCACACTTTGGGCCCCCTTAGTACCAATTGAGCATCATTTAAACGCCACGGCCTACCTGAGTGTTGTTGCTGACCATGTCCATCCCTTTATAACTACAGTGTACCCATCTTCTGATGGCTCCTTCCAGCAGGATAATGCACCATGTCACAAAGCTCAAATCATCTCACCACTGGTTTCTTGAACATGACAATGAGGTCACTGTACTCCAATGGCCTCCACAGTCACCAGATCTCCATCCAATAGAGCAGTGCTCCCCGACCTTTTTATCGCCGCGGACCGGTCAACGTTTGATAATTTTTCTGTGGCCCGCTGAGGGGGGGGGGGGGTGCGGGCGACGGTCAAGTCAGAGTGCCCACAGCATGCCCCCAATCAATGCACAGTGGCCACAGCATGCCCCCAATCAATGCACAGTGCCCACAGCATGCCCCCAATCAATGTACAGTGCCCACAGCATGCCCCCAATCAATGCACAGTGGCCACAGCATGCCCCCAATCAATGCTCAGTGCCCACAGCATGCCCCCAATCAATGTACAGTGCCCACAGCATGCCCCCAATCAATGCACAGTGCCCACAGAATGCCCCCAATCAATGCTCAGTGCCCACAGCATGCCCCCAATCAATGCAGAGATGCCAGCGTTTCCCCCGAGACCAGTGCACTTACCTCACGGCAGCTTCTCTTCAGTCCCCGGGTGTCCTTGAGTCCTCAGTCCTCCCGCCTCCTCCTCAGCCAATGGCATGGGTTTTGCCTTTCGGCCAATCAGGAAGCGGGAGGACCCGCTCCCTGATTGGCCAGGAGGAGGATCGGTGGGACAATAGCGAATTTTCATTCGCTATTGTCACACAATGGGCGGGCTCGGTCACAGAGTGCTTTGTGCCCCGGCCGCCCGCCACAGTAAAATAGTTTAAACTTCCTCGGGCGGCCCGGTACCGTTTGCTCCACGGACCGGTACCGGTCCGCGGCCCGGGGGTTGGGGAACACTGCAATAGAGCACCTTTGGGATTCCCATCAAGAATGTGCAAACAACAAATCTGCAGCTATGTGATGCTATAAAGTCAATATGGATCAAAATCTCTGAGGAATGTTTCCAACACCTTGTTGAATCTATGCCATAAAGATTTAAGGCAGTTCTGAAGGCAAAAGGGGGTCCAACCAGGTACTAGCAAGGTCAGTGTACCTAAAAAAGTGGCCAGTGAGTGTATATATACATGCATATACTGTATATTATCATGTACTTAGAAATCCATGTTTTGATACACTATATGGAAATCTTTGTATTGCTCTTTCATCTTTTATACATTCTTATAGCATGCATAATCATTTAAAAGACTGAATGTTTGTGCACATGAAATTTCTAGTTCTTGATGAAATGTTTCCTAGCACATGCACATATCATAAAGTATGTTTCCTGAGTAAGAACCACAGTAACAGAATTTTGTTAGTTTAGATAACGAACAAGACATATTTTCCATCTTTATCATCATTCTTTTCTTGTCACGGCGGGCAAAAATACTGTAATTATCAGTTTCTCCTTTATAAACTATTAAAAAATCAAATGAACTTGACAAAAATGAGCATTTTCAAATGAAATTCTAATCAAGTATGGCCAGCTTTAAATAGATTATAAAGGCTGTAGTTAAAAAAAAAAAAAAAAAAATGCACATGCGCAGATCCTCTTTATGCACCATGTCCGTTCAAATCATCTCAAACTGTTTTTTTGAACATGAAATAAGTTCACTGTATTCCAATGGCCTCCACAGTCACCAGAACTCAATCCAGTACTGCACCTTTGCACATGCGCAGATCCTCTTCTTTTTGGGTCCCCCACTGGTGGTCCTGGCTCCTCCCCCCTGAAAAAGTGCCCCCAATAGCAAGCCTCTTGCTATGAGGGCACTCGGACAGGCTAGCTCCCAAGTCACACTCTTGTGAATGGACATTGTCCATTCAACAAAAAAACCCTCTCGGCCCTCCCCCCTAAACGCTCCGCATTGGCTCACTGGCTGGGATTGACAGCAGCAGGAGCCAATGTCTCCCACTCCCACTCCCACTATGGAGGTCATTGGAGTAGAGTGAATTCATTGTCATGTTCAATGTCTACCAGTGTGAGCCAATGAAGAGAAAGAGACCCAGGAGAGCAGCTGCTCTTGTGCACATCGCTGGATCAAGATGGGGCTCAGGTAAGTATAAGGGGGGCTGGGGGGAGCTGAGCCCAGAAGGTTTTTTTATGCATGAAGTTAAAAAACCTGCTGCCTTTAGAACCACTTTAAAGCAGAACTAAACCCACTGATTAACTGTTTCCTAATACAGTTTCATTCAAGGCACACTATGAATGTTGCCATTGTTGCTTGTGTTCCCAACTGTTAAGCTATCAAATGGCTGGTTTCATAATAGATCACATGTGCTGCACCACGGCAACTACAGATCAAACAGAGGCTAAGATGGCAGCTTCCTTGGCTGTAAAGGATAGGAGGGTGTAGGTCTATTTTAAGGTGCCACTGTTCCCCCTCCATTGTAGCACTACCTGCGCTCCTCGAGTGTGGCCTGTTTACTCACTGTCAGCTTTCCTTTGCCCTGTGCACCCACTTCCACATACTGCACAATCCTGTACAGGTTTCCAATGGCACCCACACACACGGGGGGTTTGCTGTTGAGAGTGTACAATGTTAGTTCACCTTTTCATTTTTTTCTGAAATACACTATATTTGGCCATACACTATACGAAAAATCGTCCCAAATTAGGTCATTTGGACAGTTCGTTCGGTTTTCGGCCAGTTAATGGGCACAAATCGGTAACCGGTTGTGACGTTTTTGAGCAGAAAAAATGAAGGACAAGTTTGGAAATTTTCTGCCTAATGAACAATAAAATGAAAGATTAAATGAAAAAGATAAAAGCGGAATTCCACCCATTTTTTTCATCTTTTAATGTGTATTTTATGCATTTCCAAATGTCTATTTAAATTTTTTTTTTTTTTTTGCAAAAAAATACCTTTTTTCTTCTTTTGTCTGCTGCACTTCCTGGTGCCTCTGCCTAGGCGATTACGTCACTAGGCGATTTGCAAGGACTCCTGGGATAGCGGCTTCTTGTATCCCAGGAGTCCTTGCGAATCGCCTAGAGACGAAATCTCGCGCTATTTCCAAAACAGAAATGACGTGCATGTGAGGACTGGGATTGCATGATTGACATGTTGCTATGGCAACGTATCAGGAGGAAGGAGCTCCCTGACATTACTGCTCAGGAGCGAGAACGGGAGGTGTATGCTGGGTAGCCAGCTGCACCTAATCCCCGGAAATAAGATACTAGATGGCTTCAGATGCCCACAGTAGACATGGAGCCTGCCAGCTTCCGAGATCAAGGTAGTTGTTCTTTATTTAAACTGAAGCAAAAAGGAATATACTATAGACACTAGCTAAATGTGGCATATGAAGTTGATCAAATTACAGCAGAGTTTAAAAAAAAAAATTTGATTTGGGGACTGTAACTCCACTTTAATGTGTTTCCCGTCCCAACTGTTTGCACGAGGTATATATGAAAAAACCAACAAAAAATTTATTCATTTATGTCCATTAAATGATTTATCGATCACTACATGATGGCACTCTCATTTGCTCTAACGGCCGAGTGTTCGTTTTGCGAAAATTAGTTTGAACAATTTTTCGTATAGTGTATGGCCAGCATTAGACTGTAAACTGACTGTCACTTAAAATGGTATTAAAGCGGAGTTCCGGGCACAGAAGTCATTTTTTAACAAACATACCCCCGGGACAGTCAGGGCTAGCACATTCCACAATGGCTAGCCTCTGATCTGTCCCGGTTCGCACTTACCTTTTAGAAGAAATACTTACTTATAAAATTTCTTCCACAGCGTTTCCATCTCTCTTGTGGGCAGCTGAAGCCGGCGCGGTCCTCTTCTGTGTCTTCTTCCGCGTCTTCTTGTCCCAGAATGCGCCTGCACCGGCCCCTCTCGTCACTTCCGGTGCGGCGACGCATTCCTAAACAGCTTCTGGGCATGCCCAGAAGCTGTTTAGCAGGGGAATGCGGCGTCGCCCGGAAGTGACGAGCGGGGCCGGTGCCGTCGCATTGATTCCTGGGAGCGATGACGTTCAGCTCCCAGGAATCATCGCAGCGCAGGAAGTGAGAGCGGAGCCGCGGCGCTGAGGGAGGAAGTACCCTGAGGTGAGTATTTACGATCGTCAATTACAAGGTGAGTTTTTAAAAAAAAAAAACCTAACTATCCAATTCCTTTTCAGGTTATGCTGAACTAGCGGACGGGCACAAAAAAAAAATATCGATTTTGTGCCCGGAACTCCGCTTTAAACCCAAAAGCAAACATTTATTATATTGCAGCTTACTGGTGGCAATACACTATAGGAAAAAAATTGGCCAGAATTTGGACAGTTTGTTTGTTTTTCGGCCAGTTAATGGGCACAAATCGGTAATCAGTTGTGACGTTTTTAAGCCAAAAAAACCAAGGGCAAGTTGGAAATTTTCCACCAAATTAACGATAAATTGAAAGGTTAATGTGTTTCCCGTCCAAACTGTTTGCACTAGGTATATGTGAAAAAAACAAACAAAAAAATGGATTGATTTTTGTCCATTGAATGATTTATCGATCATTACATGATTGCATGATCATCTGCTTTCACAGCTGAATGTTCGTTTTTTCGAAAATGAGTTTGAACGATTTTTCGTATTGTGTAGATGCATTCTTTTGTTTTTTTCTTTTTGTTGTTGTTTTTTTTTAGGCTTTCTTTCCTTTATTTTCACCTGGTGATCCTGCCAGTAAGGCCCCTTTCACACTTGGAGTCCGTCGGCAGACTCAGTTTTTCTTATGCCCCATACACACATGCAGATTATCTGCAGACTTTTGTCTGCAGACTTACCAAAACCATATAATATGAGGTCAAACCTAAACATTTTCAATTTGTATGCAATCCGGCAGGCCCTTGCACTACATAGAAAAGGTAAGTCTGCAGACAAAAGTCTGCAGATAATCTGCACGTGTGTATGGGGCATTAGCCGGGGATCGATCTGCCGATCCACCTGCTGAGCAGGCGGATGGCAGCTCTGTCTCCGCGTTGTGTGCGGAGACAGAGCTGTCAGGTCCCGCTCTTCTCTATGGGGGAATCAGATGAGAACGGACCGCCTGTCCGTTCTCATCTGATCCCATCCGATCCGCTGGACGGATGTAAAATAGGGTTTCCATCCATTTGAGGGACCGGATCGGATGTCAGCGGACATGTCTTCGCTGACATCCGATGCCCCATAGAGATGCATGGGGCATCCATTCAGATCCGCCTGAAAATCTGACAGGCAGATCTGAACAGTCCGCAAGTGTGAAAGGGGCCTTTGTCTACTGTTTTTCATCAGAACAAGCTGTCCTAAAAATATAGCAATTAGAGGGATGGGACAAAACGTTTACCAATGACAGGTGCTTAGAATGATCAGCTTTTTTTAATTGTGTAAAACTTTTATTCCAAAAGGAAAATAAAAATGTTGCTGTAACTGTTTGTATAACTGCAGTGTGAGCTAAAAATTAAAATTTGGCTTTGATCTAAATCTGCTAGTATATCTAACACTCCCCTCCCCCCAAACTGATAATGCTGCTGTCCAAATGTGCCCCCTGTGCTCCTTCATCCAGAGAGTCTGATACAGGAGGTGTGTTACTGGCTAGATCACCAGGTGAAAACAGGGAGAGAAAAAAAGCACAAAAAAGTTGAGATTTAGAGATTATAAATATAAAGACCTTGTATCTTGTATGTATACAATGTATTATACTTGTATAATGTACTCTGTATACACTGTATCTTTTTCACCAAAGAGTACAGGGACAGGCTGTACACTGGCTGATCGCAGTTATAGCCAATCACAGCCAGGTTATCGGAGCGATCATGTGATTGAGAGATGGTCCTCTCAGGCTCCCAAACATTAGTTTAGATCTGGAGCTGTAGGTGACAGCTCAGTCTCTGTGCTGGGAGTCTGCTGTGCAGCTCACCCTCAGCATAACCACTTGCTTACTGGGCACTATCCTACCCACCCAGGCCAACTTTCAGCGCTATTTCACTTTGAATGGCAATTGCACGCTCATGCAATAGTGTACCCAAACTATATTGTTATCATGTTTTTGAGACATATAGAGCTTTCTTTTGATGGCATTTATTGCCACTGGGTTTTTTATTTTTTGCTAAGCTAATAAGAAAAGGCCGAAACTTAAAAAAAAAAAAAAATGTTTTCTGCTATAAAATTTGGTAAATAAGTAATTTTTCTCCTTCACTGATGCGAGGTGATGAGGCTGCACTGTTGGGCACTGATAGGCTGCACTGATGGGCACTGATGAAGCGGCACTGGTGGGCACTGAGGAGAAGGTACCCATTAGGCTGCACTGATATGCGGCACTGATGGGCACTGATAGGCGGCACTGATGGACACTGATAGGCAACAATGATAGGCATCACTGACAGGCGGCACTGATAGACACTGAAAAGCATCACTGATAGGCACTAATTGGCAGCACTGGTGGGCACTGATATGCAGCACTAGTGGGCACTGATGGGCATCACTGACAGGCGGCACTGATAGACACTGAAAGGCATCACTGATAGGCACTGATTGGCAGCACTGGTGGGCACTGATATGCAGCACTAGTGGGCACTGATGGGCATCACTGACAGGCGGCACTGATAGACACTGAAAGGCATCACTGATAGGCACTGATTGGCAGCACTGATGGTAACTGATTGGCAGCACTGGTGGGCACTGATTGGCAGCACTGGTGGGCACTGACAGGCAACAATGATAGGCATCACTGACAGGCGGCACTGATAGACACTGAAAGGCATCACTGATAGGCACTGATTGGCAGCACTGGTGGGCACTGTTGGGGCCTGGAATGATAATCAGGACACTGATGATCAGAGCCCTGATTACCAATGTAGATGTCCCATATGTGGATTTGCAGGGTATCGGCTCTCTTTTGTCAGTGTGAGGAGAGGATTGTCGATAATCGCCAAGTCCTGTTTACATTGTAATCAGCTGTGAGTGGACACAGCTGATCACGTGATAAAAAGCCACCGTGATTGGCTCTTTACCCTGATCCTTCGGACATAGCGATCAAAGAGCAGTGCTGATGCACGCTGCAATGTCATATGACAGCCTTCTGGCAAAGTGCGACCGCGCTGTAGCAATCATTTGGTTATAGCTCATTCATGAAAGGCTTAAACACAGGTATGCACATACAGTATGTGGCCCCACAGAAGAAGACCCTCTTCGATGAGGCTGCATATGCTTAGCCTTGGACAGTCTGTTCCCAGGGCAGATCATTCATAGGTAATCACTGAGGGAATAGCTGTGGAAGCCGTCAGCTTCGCTTTGCTTTCAGTGAAGCATCCTGCCCACAGCTAATCACAGGGGACCTCTGCTGGCTGGGTCTTCTGCAGCTAATTCCATGTAGCCACATTTGCAAGTGTGGATGGTGCCTTAATAGATTTCCCCTGCAGTACTTTTTTTCTTCCACTAGATGTTCTCCATTTGATGACCAGAATCATTCATCCCACTTAGTCTGAGCCCAGGTTTTCCTGAACTTGTCCTAGCTTGTGATGAGCTCATCTCTCTGTCATCCTGATCTCTCCTCCTGTCAGCATGCTTCTTGTCAGTACATGAACTTATTGGCTCTTTGTTCTGCTTCTTCCTCTCATGCTCCAGCCCTGTTGTACAGGAACTGCAGGAGACTGATACCAGGTCACACCGGTGCGCCTTGTGTAGAGGACAGTGCAATGTGCAGTGTTTACTTTTTTAACTTTATTGAAATGTTACAAAATGACATTTCTTTCAATCATATGCGCAATGTTGTTGTTGCACTGAGTTAGGGCTTGTTCACATTAGCATTTGGGGGACAGTAAAACCCTGTGCTTTTCCTTCCTGGCAACCACTATTCCCCTTCAGGGCCAGGACAAGAACATCCAGTTCATAGGGTAAAGATGCAAAATTGTGCCCACCCCCCTTTATTATGTGCAAGCTTATGAGGAGGAGGGAGAGAGAGCACTGCCTGCACCTCCAACCTGGCTCTCTCCTCCTCTCCGTGCACCACTAGGGCTGACAGAAGTAGTGATGCCACTGTCCCTACTCCTGTCAGCCTTATAGTAAAAGGAACTTGCGGCACCCCTATCCCTACATTACATGCTGCGACCAGGGCAGCCGACTCTTCTGCCCACCCCTTGTTCCAGCCCTATTCCCTTTAGCTGCAGAGGGTATATATGTCACGGCAGAAATTATATTACCTCTTTTGCTTTTAACTGGTGTAGCACCTGCTGAATGTGACCCATTCGATTGAATAGGTCAGCCTATACCTTTAGCAGAGAAACAGTGCCAAAGCATAATGTTTCCACTTCCGTGCTTGACTGTAGTGATGGTGTCCTTAGGGTCATAATCAGCATTTTTCCTCCTCCAAACACGTGAGTTGGGGTATTGCCAAAGAGCTAAATTTTGGTCTCATCTGACCACAGCACTTTCTTCCAATCCTTCTCTGAATCATTTAGATGTTGACTGGCAAACCTCTTGAGATGTGGAACCTTGCGGGCGCTGCAGGGTTTCAATCCATGATGGCGTATTGTGTTACCAATGGTTTGTTTGGTGATTGTGGTCCCAACTGCATTGAGGGAATTCACAAGCTCCTCCTGTGTAGTTCCGGGCTGATCCCTCACTTTCTCATGATCGCCCTTACCCCATGAGGCCAAACCTTGCACGGAGCTCCAAACCGAGGGCGATTGATGGGTATTTTGTGTTTTTTTTCTATTTGCAAATAATCACTCCAACAGTTGTCTCCTTCTCACTAAGCTTCTTGCTGATGGTCTTGTAGCCCATTCCAGCCTTGTGCAGGTCTAAAATCTTGTCCCTGACGTCCTTTGACAGTTCTTTGGTCTTGCCCATGCCATGATGGTGGGGTTGAATGGAAGAAAGATGGACAGGTGTCCTTTATACACATAATGAGTTGTCGTTAGGAGCACCTTCTTAACCACTTAAGCCCCGGAGGATTTGGCTGCTCACCAGCCAAGACCAGGCCCTATTTTGCGATTCGGCACTGCGTGACTTTAACGGACAATTGCGCGGTTGTGCGACCCTGTACCCAAATTAAATTGACGTCCTTTTTTTCCCACAAACAGAGCTTTCTTTTGGTGGTATTTGATCACCTGTGCGATTTTTATTTTTTGAGCTATAAACAAAAAAAGAGCGACAATTTTGAAAAATTAACAATATTTTTCACATTTTTTATATGAAATTCTCAAACAAAAATGTAAAATTCTAAATTTTTTAACATTTTAGGCCAATTTGTTTTCTGCTACATATTTTTGGTAAAAAAAAATTGCAATAAGCGTATTTTGATTGCTTTGTGCAAAAGTTATTGCGTTTACCAACTACGGGAAAGATTTATATCATTTTTATTGTTTTTTTTTTGCAGGACTGCGACATAGCAGCGGACAGATCGGACCCCTGACAGACATTTTTGACACTTTTGGGAGTACCAGTGACATTACTACAGTAATCAATGCTATAAATATGCACTGGTACTGTAAAAATGACACTGTCAGGGAAGGGGTTAACTTTATTGGTGATCAAGGGGTTAAGTGTGTCCCTAGGGGTGTAATTCTAACTGTGGGGGGGCGTGGCTTGTGATGTAACCACAGAGACATACGATCCTACATAGCAGGATCGCATAGCCTCTGTACTTACATCAGGGAGAATGACAGACGGCTGTGTTTACATCAGCCGTCCGTCCTTCTCCCTCTCCTGCGGGAGATTGCGAGTGGCCGGCGACATCGGAGCCGCCGGTCACACGCGCGGGGATCTCAGCAAACGAGAATTGGCAGCACTCCAGGTTGAGTCAAAATCCAGATTTATTGACTGGACATCCAAATATGACAATCGTGACAAGGTAGACGCGTTTCACACACTGACTGTGTGCTTAATCATTACCTTGTCACGATTGTCATATTTGGATGTCCAGTCAATAAATCTGGATTTTGGCAAGTGGTTAAATTGACTTAAAAGACAAATCTGTGTACCACATGAGCGCATACTGTAGCCAATCTGTGGGAGCCAGAATTATTGTTGGTTGGTAGGGGATCAAATACTTATTTTACTCACTGAACTGCAACTCAATTTATAACATTTGTATCGTGTGTTTCTTCTGGATTTGTGGTTGATATTCTGTCTCATTTAAAATACACCTATGATAACAATTATAGATTCTTTATTACTTTGTAAGTGGGCAAACGTAAAAAATCTGCAGGGGATCAAATAATTATTTTCTGCACTGTATGTGGATGCAACACACTAGTACAGTGATAATGGGGTTAAAGCAGGCTGGGGGTGGCAATACAACGCCTCCTCGCTGCTTGCCAAATACTCTCTGAAGAACGATCTAAACACAGATTACTCTTCAGAAACCAAACTCATGTAAACGAGCCCTACAAATGCAGACATACACACGTAAGGTTTGAGCAGCTGTGTGGCTGTGTGCTGAGTCTGGGTTGGCCAATACTGATTAATGCAGCTCCCTTAATGATTTATAGAGGATTAAAGAGCTGGGTTGGTTTTGTCTTTTTATAATCAACCATTTGTACTTTTTATATACTCTCTTGGTATAATATTAGTTTTTGTGTCCAGATACACCACTTTATTAGGTACACCTTGCTAGTACCGGGTTGGACCCACTTTTGCCTTCAGAACTGCTTTAATTCTTCATGGCATAGATTCAACAAGGTGTTGGAAACATTCCTCAGAGATTTTGGTCCATATTGACATGATAGCACCACTCAGTTGAGCAGATTTGTCAGGTGCACATGCATGATGCCAATCTCCCGTTCAACAAAATCGCAAAGGTGCGCTCTTGGATTAAGATCTAGTGACTGGGGAGGCCATTGGAGTACAGTGACCTCAGGCTCATTGCCATGGTCAAGAAGCCAGTTTGAGATGACATGGTGTATTATCCTGCTGGAAGGAGCCACACAGAAGATGGGTACACTGAAGTCATAAAGGGATGGACATGGTCAGCATCAATACTCAGGTAGGCCGTGGCATTTAAACGAAGCTCAATTGGGACTAAAGAGCCTAAAGTATGCCAAGAACATATGCCCCACACCAATACACCACCCCCACCAGCGTGAACCATTGATATAAGGCAGGATGGATCCATGCTTTCATGTTCTTTACGCAAAATTCTGACTCTACCATCTGAATGTCACAGCTGAAATCGAGATTCATCAGACCAGGCAACATTTTTCCAATCTTCTATTGTCCAATTATGGTGAGCCTGTGCGAATTGTAGCCTTAAGCCCCGTACACACGTACCGATGGTCGGCTTACAAATGTTCCTCTTTTCTCCCCGGGATGTCGGTGTCTGCTGAAAAGTGCAAAGACAGCACAAGGACAGCACAAGAATTTTGTCCGCCGACTGCAGAAGTGATGTCATGTAATGGTTAACTTTCCCTGTGTTTTCTATTTTCTGAGCATGCCCAGTCTTGCAAATCTGCGTTCTGTCGGCCGAATTGTGTACTGACAGGCGAACAATCGTCCGTTCTGGTGTCGGCATACAAATATTTTCATGTTTGCACGAAAGACTTTTGTCCGCGGATTGTGCGCAGACATCTGTCGGAGGCACCATACTAACACGCGTACAATCGGCAGATCCTTCGTCCACCGAGGTTTGTATGCCGACGATCGGTACGTGTGTACGGGCCTTTAGTTTCCTGTTCTTAGCTGACAGGAGTGGCACCTGGTGTAGTTTTCTGTTGCTGATATGAGATGGTATTCTGCATACTTTGGTTGTAATGAGTGATTATTTGAGTTACTGTTGCCTTTCTATCATCTGGAACCAGTCTGTCCATTCTCCTCTGACCTCTGACATCAACAAGGCATTTTCATCCAAACAACTGCCGCTCACTGGATATTTTCACATTTTCAGACCATTCTCTGTAAACCCTAGAGATGGTTGTGAGTGAAAATCACAGTAGATCAGCAGTTTTTGAAATACTCAGACCAGCCCGTCTGGCACCAACAACCATGCCATGTTCAAAGTCACCTAAATTCCCTTTCTTTCCCATTCTGATGCTCGGTTTGAACTTCAGCAAGTCATCTTCAAGACGTCTAGATGCCTAAATGCATTGAGTTGCTGCCGTGTGATTGGCTGATTAGTAATTTGTATTACCAATCCAGGGCTGCTGTTAGAAATTACAGGGCCTCATACAGCCTACTTGACAGGACCCCCTTCCCCCATCTGAAGGACATAGATTTATCAGTCCCTTTCTCTGTAGCCTGAACAGATGATGGAATAGGAAGCACTCCCAGGCTTCCTGCTCATTCACAAACTAAAGCATAGTAAACACAGTTAACTATGCTTTACTGGTGATTGGGACACCGGAGTGATTGGTAATGATCGCTCACTGTGTTCATTCAGGAAGGGAAGGGGCCAGTAAATAGCATTTTTGTCAGCTCCTTCCCCCGTTGTCCATCTTGAAACTTCCCTCTGTGTGCCCACAGCAGCTGCCGGTAAAAGAAGCTGGCAGAGCTGTGGGGTAAAAGGGGCACACAGGGGGGCCTAGACAGCAGATGGAAGGGGCGCGTGGGCTAGAACCAATCCCCTTGCAGTGCATGTGCATGAAGAGGGGGGGGAGAAGAGGAGAAGCTTATAGTGCTGCTAGGGGAGGCAGAAGAGGACTGATGCTTGCAATAAGACAGTACAGCCAGCCCTCCTGCTTAACAGGCGACCGGCACCCCCTTTTGAACTAATGGGGCCCGGGCCCAGAACAGAAGAGCTGACTGTACTGCTTTATCAGCAGCCGTATACTAAGCAATTGAACAGGTGTACCTAATTAAGTGGCTGGTGAGTGTATGGCTCCAATTTTTTATGACAACCCTGTACACAGCACTTCCACAATGCTGTATTTATTATGTGGGGAGAGCTTTTACACTACTGAACCATGTGTATGTTCTATAGGCTGCCATGGTAAGAGCAAATGTCCACATTATCTCCATGTTTTAGGACACACACTGTACATAACACTTCCACAATGCTTTATTATAATATGAGGAGAGCTTATACACTACACTACTGAACCATGTGTGAGTTTTATAGGCTGCCATGGTAAGAGCCAATGCCCACATTATCTCCATCTTTTAGGCCACACACTGTACACAGCACTTCCACATTGCTGTATTATAATATGAGGAGAGCTTATACACTACTGAACTATGTTTATGTTCTATAGGCTGTCATGGTAAGGCCAAATGCCCACATTATCTCCATCTTTTAGGACACAGACTGTACACAGCACTTCCACAATGCTGTATTATAATATGAGGAGAGTTTATACACTAATGAGCCATGTGTATGTTCTATATTCTGCCATGGTAAGGCCTAATGCCCACATTATCTCCATCTTTTAGGACACACACTGTATACAGAACTTCCACAATTCTGTATTATAATGTGAGGAGAGTTTATACACTACTGAACCATGTGTAAGTTCTATATTCTGCCATGGTAAGGCCAAATGCCCACATTATCTCCATCTTTTAGGACACACACTGTACACAGCACTTCCACAATGCTGTATTATAATGTGAGATTTTATACACAACTGAGCCATGTGTATGTTCTATAGGCTGCCATGGTTAGGGCAAATGCCCACATTATCTCCATCTTTTAGAACACACACTGTACACAGCACTTCCACAATGCTGTATTATATGAGGAGAGCTTATACACTAATGAACCATGTGTATGTTCTATAGGCTGCCATGGTTAGGGCAAATGCCCACATTATCTCCATCTTTTAGAACACACACTGTACACAGCACTTCCACAATGCTGTATTATATGAGGAGAGCTTATACACTAATGAACCATGTTTATGTTCTATAGGATGCCATGGTAAGAGCCAATGCCCACATTCTCTCCATGTTTTAGGACACACACTGTACACAGCACATCCACAATGCTATATTATAATATGAGAAGAGTTTATACACATATGAACCATGTTTATGTTCTATAGGCTGCCATGGTAAGGGCCAATGCCCACATTATCTCCATCCTTTAGGACACACACACTGTACACAGACAGCACTGTCTCTATGGAGAGTGACACGGACGGTGACGTCAGCAATCCCCCCTTCCTCGTCCCTCACGTCTCCCGTTTAGCTATTGGCCGCGGTCGTTGCCAATCAAGGCGACACGAGGGCGGGACTAGTGCGGGGTGCTAGAGGGAAAAGGTGGCTGTAGGCGGAGGGGAGGGGAGTGTGTGGTGCAGAGCAGACTGCCTCCCCAGCTCAATAATAACATACACATCCATCCAGGGCAGCCCCGCACATGCACACTCCAGGCTGGGGCTGCTGCTGCTGCTGTTCATGAAGTAGAGAGCAGCTGCAAGCTCAGTGAGCTGCTGTGTGCAGGACTGAAGAGCTTTCCTAAAATAGAGCTTGCAAGGGAAGAGAGCCAAGCTTGCTGCCCACCTGCCTTGACCTTTGGAGGAAGCCAGCCTGGACTACACCTGTACTGCTGGGTGAGTACTCAGTGCCTGCTCCTCTCCTTCTCTGACTTTGCCTGTCCTGTCTCAGAGGTACTGTATATAGAGTTCCCCTGGGGAATGCTTACTGTACAATCCATCAATAGATATTTGTCTCCACAGCCTCTGCAATGCAGAAATGTACACTTCAGTCTGCTCTAATTCCTGGCTACATCTGCTGCCTCATACAAGTGTTGACATGCTTTTAAATATGCAGTTTTAATTAAAGGAATGCCAGGTGACTATGCTACGAAGGCTCTTCCTGTGATAGGGTGACAACTGTACCCTGTTTGCTCTTCTACGTTGTCACCCTATCCCATGCACCTCTGGCAGATGCTGTGCTGAGATATGGTCCACTAAACGCCGTTCATGGGCAACAATGTCCCGCCGATGCTGGAGTTTGTGCATGGAGATAGAGGCTGGGGGGGATCAGGAGCATCAGGATGGAGGGGATGTGAAAGATGTATTCGCTCCCGTTCACATCAGTGCAATTTTAACACAACAAATCGCAGCCTATTGCTGGCAGTGGCACCGTCCAAATTGGGGCGATGGGGAATGTGCGGCGCCGCACCGATTTCCATAAAGTAGTTCCTGCTCTACTTTTGGCGACTTCAATAGACATGAACCCGCACAGATGTCTTTCAAGTCGCCCTCAAAGTCGGACTGAGTCTGAATGGTGAAGGCACGATTTCAAAGCCGCGTCAATGTGAACGAGGGTTTATGGTACACAGAGGGAGATTTACTAAAACTGGAGCACTCAGAATCTGGTGCAGCTGGACACAGTAAGGCAATTACCTTCTAACTCCAGCTTGTTTAGTTAGCCCTCATTTACACTGAAGGCGGGGTTTAAAATAGAACTCACACGATTTCAAACTGGCATTTTAGTCCGACTTCGGGGGCAATTTGAGAGACTTCTGTCTGGGTTCATGAACAGATGTCTATTGAAATCGCCCCCTAAGTTGCCAAAAGTAGTGCAGGAACTTCTTTTGTGAATTGGTGCGGTGTTGTACCAAATCGGACGGTGCCATTGCTGGCAATAGGCTCCGATTTGACATGTCAAATCAGCCCGATGTGGACAAGGGCTTAGGGCACTTTCACACAGGCTGTCTGATAAGGTCCACCTGTCAGTTTTTGGGTGGACCTTGCAGTCTCCCCTATGGAGCAGCAGACACACTTGCCCCTATCCAATACGATCCTGACCTCAAAATCCAGACAGATGGTGGTCCTATTTTCCATCTGTCTGGCAGATCGGATTGGGTAAAAACGGACAGGCAGTCCATTTCTATCCGATTTCCCCATAGAGGAGAGCAGGACTGTGTGCACAGCGGAGCGGACAGGACCTGTCATCCGCCTGCTCTGCGCGGATAAGCGGAACGATCCCCCGCTGAGCAAGCGGAATCCGTTGCATGAAGGTGCCTGTGTGAAAGGGGCCTTAAATCCAGCCATACATGGGTCGAAATTCTAAAATAATTTTCTTTGGAAAATTGAAACTAAGGCTGGTCATACATTATACAATTTTCCTTTCGATATACCAAAACTATATAGTATGAGGTCAAACCTCAACCCTTTTAATTAGTATGCAATCAGGAAGGCCCTTGCACTACATAGTTGAAGGTAAAGCTAAAGGGAATTGAATCAAAAATTGTATAATGTATGGTCAGCTTAAGATTTTCGCTTGGCCATCGAATTTGAGCAATCGGGCATGTTGAAAATTTTTTGAAAATATTAACAAATTTCTAATCAATGATGGAAGAATCGGGCGAGAAATATAATCAACAAAGAAATGCACATGAGCTGTGACCTGGATGGAAAAGAAGATTCCCATCCACAAAAAAAAATTATTTTCTGTAGCAACATGAGGTGAAATGGAGTCCCTGTTCACAGTGGTGCGACTTGTCACTCGATTTGACAGTTCCAAATTTTGCACCCTATTGTAGACAATGGAACCTTTCATTTCGGTGTGACTGCGACTTTGCAGTGTCGCACCAATTTAAAAAAAAAAATAGGTCCCTGCAATTTTTTTTTTTTTGCGATTTCAGGTGCAACTTGCATAGACAATGTCAGCCAAGTAGCACCTGAAATGGTGCTGACCTGCTACTTTGACATTGTGCTACTTCAGGTGAAGTAGCACGATTTTAAAGTAGCATCAATGTGAACCAGGGTTGAAGTCTTGGTTAGTCATATGTCAAAATCAATGGTGGCATCATCAGATCACAAACGCACAACATTTCTGATTTGCGAAAGAAAATTAGTTCGGAATTTGACACCTGTATGGCCTACATAAGCTTTGACAGTAAAACCTGGAAGCCGATTGGTTTCTTTGCAGAGCTACACCAGATTTTGCACGCCTTCGTTTTAGTAAATCAACCCCCCCTCCCCACGCGCAGTGCTTTAGCTAACTAAACGTGAGCATGTTAGGGCTTAGGGGACCTTTAGGAGTTAGACCCCATTCACATCACATTTTTTAAATGGGTTTTTGCCGCGTCTGTGCAACAGCAGAAGGAAATGGGCTTTCCTACACATGGCAAAGTTGCTTAACCACTTAAGCCCCGGAGGATTTGGCTGCTAAAGGACCAGGGGTTTTTTTGCGCTTTTTTACTGCGTGACTTTAACGGACAAATGCGCGGTCGTGCGACGCTGTACCTAAACGAATTTGACGTCCTTTTTTTCCCACAAACAGAGCTTTCTTTTGGTGGTATTTGATCACCTGTGCGATTTTTTGATCACGCGCTATAAACAAAAAAAGAGCGTAAATTTTGCAAAAATAACAATATTTTTCACATTTTTTTATATGAAATTCCCCAAAAAAAAAAGTAAAAATCAAAATTTTTTAACATTTTTCGGCCAATTTGTTTTATGCTACCTATGTTTGGTAAAAAAAATCGCAAAAAGCGTATTTTGATTGGTTTGCGCAAAAGTTATCGCGTTTACTAACAAAGGGAAAGATTTTTGTCATTTTTGGTGTTTTTTTTTTTAACGCGTAATGGCGGCGATCTGCGATTTTTTTTTTTTTTTTTTTTTTTTTTTTTTTTTTTTTTTTTTCTCGGTACTGCGACATTGCGGCGGACAGATCGGACCCTTGACTGACATTTTTGACACTTTTGGGGTTACCAGTGACATTACTGCAGTAATCAGTGCTCTACATATGCACTGTTACTGCAAAAATGACACTGGCAGGGAAGGGGTTAACTTTATTGGACAGGGAGGGGTTAAGTGTGTCCTAGGGGCGTGATTCTAACTGTGTAGGGACATTCCTATTGGTGTAAAAGCAAAGATCAACCGTTCTACATAGTAGAACGGACAGATCTTCACTTTTACACAGGGAGAACTGACAGGCAGCTTGTTTACACAAGCTGCTCTGTCTTTCTCCCTTCACAGGAGCGATCGCAGTGTGACTGGCGGACATCGAGTCCGCCGGTCACACGCACTGACTTGCCTGTGAACGAGCCGCGGCGGGCGCGCGCCTCGGCGGGCGCGCGCCCGCCCGCGATAGGCTCGCAAGTCAGTGACAGGCGAGTGACGTACCGATACGTCACTCTGCCTGGCCGGGGCTGACCGCCGCAGTATATACTGCGGCGGTCGGCAACCGGTTAAGTACTTTTTTTTTTTTTTTTTTTTTTTTTTTTTTAACTTCAAAATACAGGACTGCTACCTGTGTTGGGGTGCCAGTAAGAAATAATGGCACCACAAGTGCATTGCGCATGGGTTTTTTTTTTTTTTTTGGGGGGGGATTTAGCACATTTCTGTAAACGCAAGCAGAAACGCATGAGTGCAGCCTTTAGGTAGCTACTACACATTTGCACAATTTCCTTGAGGTTTACCTTCAACTATGTAGTGAAAGGGCTTGCCTGATTGGATACAAATTGAGAGTGTTGTTTACGTTTAACCTCATGTCAATCTAAAACAGAGGTTTTTTTTTTTTACATGTTCGGGTTTTTTTATGCTGTTGAAGAAAATAGTCCTAGCTGACAATAGTATATTCAAAAAATATTTTTGTCTTTCGTTCATTGATGGACACAGCTCCTGTCATTCTTGACCATTGGGTTGTGCTGCCCCCTACAGGAGTAGAAAACTAAGCAGAAAAACTTCTGGCTACACCCATGGGCAGTCCCAGAGAGTATACTCCCTCTCCCTGCTATAGTCATGGGACGGCAGGAAGGAGTTTGTTTTGTAATCATGACTAACCTTTAGAATTTTTTTTTTTTTTCTTCTGAATAAATAAATAGATAAATAAATAAGGCACTCGGACACTCCGCTGGATGGAAAAGGCCGCGGCTTATTTTATTAACTGGTACAAACTTTAAATACTCAACCAACAATATTTTCTTTAACATATTCAAATACAACCAACCCAGTCATGAACAACTCGGGTTGTACAAGAATAAAATTATCATTAATTTTAGCAATTATCCAAAACACCATTTCATAAAACATAACTTACACAACACAAAAAACGTCCCCCTCTGATACAGAGGTGACCCAACCAGACTAATATTGTAAGCCGCGACAAACCTAAAGGGAGGGAGGGAGGGGAAAAACAGGTGAGGATTTTTGAAGAGATTGAGCTGTGAGGGCTCGGGCGGACCATTAAATAGCCCCCCTTCTGAGGTAACCTTCCTCCCATAGGAGGGAGAGTGTGGGCGTGGATAGGGGCTCATTCGCTGAAACCACTAACCTAACTAAAAACTGCCTAGTTACTGTATCTAGTTTGCCCAGCTACACCTGAGGCGGGAAAACCTGAGCAGGAAAGCCAGGAAAACAAGCCTCAGGGTCAAAAGTTCACTATCCCCTGACAAGGCTCACCAACATAACCCACATTAAAATGGCCTCACTAAAGCTAACTACCTTACTCTCACCCTTCCACCATCCCATAAGAAAGGGGGGCTTATATTAGCCCCCTTTCTCATATTCAGTTTTTTTTCTGCCTAGTCAGGAGACAGGACCTGGTTCCTTGCTGGGATCTTTGATCCTGGCAAAACTTTAGATGGCAAATTTTTTCCTGTGAGATCTACTATTCACTGCCGGACTGGTGACAGGCTGGATAATCCAGATCCAGTGGTCACTCAAGTCTGGCCAGCAAGCGCGCACAGGACTCCGCTCCGCGCTAGGTTGGCCGTGACATAGCCCCACTGGACAGGGGCTGGCCCTGCGAATTAAACGTCTCGCAAGGTCGTATACGACCTGGCCTCGGCCTGAGTCGCAGCGCTCCTTCTGGCTGACAGCCTCCCCATTTCGATGGAGAGGAGGATCTGTCTGGAACGGTGCCCACCTGGTTCCTGGTATGGTGAGTAGCTGCCCCCCCCCCCTCCTACCCCTGGAGGGTTTTGGGGTGGACGTGGGCCCCTCCTTGGGACGGTCATACCCTGGGTTCTCCTCCTTCCCACAGGACCCCCCCCCCCCACCTTGTCAAGTCCCTCATCCTGTCCCCCTCCACATACGCTGGTGGATGTATTTTTTTTGGGTGGTCTGGCCACCTTCCTGAGGTGGGGGCAGGACGCTAATTGAGATGGGGACCAGGAGGGGGGGGGGGGGGTTGCGGCGGCCTCCCGATCAATTGATTGTGCGGGGAGTGTTGTACCTGGTGGGGGCTTCTGCCAGGGCCCTCCATCCTGCCTGGATCTGTCCTGAGGTCTGGACCCCCAAACCCCCCCCCCCCCATTCTGGGTCTCTGTATGCCTCATGGTTGCCGCCATTTTGTTGTAGCCTGTAATTTCCTATACACGGTGGCCATGTTTGTGTAGTCCGGCGTCTATTTTCTTGCGTTTTTACCATTGCAAATAGTGGCCGCCATGACAATGATTTAGGTGGTGGGAGCCCCTGCTTATCCCCTGGTGCTGACTCCTGGATCATTTAGCTTCCTTATCTGATCACTGCACGTGTAGTGCAGAATTTCTGGGTGCTTGCGGTTGGTGAGTCTGGTTGGGTTCTTCTCTGCTGAGGATTGCTCTGTGCCTTGTGCTTGGTGACCAGATGGTGCTGCCAGCATGGTGAGGGTTGTCTGCTAGCAGTGTGTTACACTGTTTGCGGGGTCCCTCTGGTTACTCATGGAGTCCCTGGAGCACATTTACCCACCTGATCCCCTCTCTTAGGCTGCGGGGCCCTGCGGGTCTCAACCATCTATCCATGCACTGACGGCGGTCCTGAAGTCTCTTGTGTTCTGGGTGGAGGCAGCTTGCGGGCGACGGGCTAGCAAAAAGCGCCGTCTGCCTTCCCCTGCCTCATCTGTCTCATCCGATCCTGAATCTGATTAGGCCGCCGCGGACGTGGGTCACCCAGCTGGGTCTGCGACCACTCGCCTGGAATCCTCTGATAGTGAGGATGATTCCTCCACGTCTGCAACCGTGCACGAAAAGGCACTGGTAGATGCACTGATTGTATCTGTGCGTGAGACCCTGAAGATGGAGGACGCAGCTGAAGTTGCAACGGAGACGCAGGTATCCTTTGGCACTCACAAGCCACCCAGAGCGGCAAAGGTGTTTCCTTTCCCTGCCTATTTTGACAGAATTGTCGCTGAAGAGTGGGGACAACCAAAGCGTCCGCGTGTGGTGCCTAATCGCTTTACTAGGCGTTACCAATCTGAGGAGTCCCTTCTTAGAGAAGTGGACTGTGCCACCGTTGGTGGACCCTCCGGTTTCCAGAGTAAACAAGGCAACCATGATTCCAGTAGAAGAGTCCCCGGCCTTTAAGGATCCGGCTGACCCCAAGGCGGAGGCTGTGGCCCGCATTATGTACACATTAGTGGGTTTGGCAATGAGGTCCGTATTTACTATTGCTCTAGTGTCGCAAACTCGGACAGAGTGGGCTAAGCTCCTACGCCGTGACCTACAACTTCCTCCACCCTTGGTGACCTGGCGGACCAGATGGTCCAGGGTTAGCAGTTTATCTGTGATGCCTTCTTTCATGCGGCTCCCCTGATGGCTTGTCTCTCTGTTTTGGCGTTGGTTATTCAGCCTGTTTGGCTTAAATGCTGGTCTGCGGACCAGACTTCTTAGAAGGCCATGACTGATCTTCCCTTTCAAGGAGATCATCTGTTTGGAGCTACCCTGGATGATATCATTTAAAGGTCTTACAAGAGGGAAGAGTACCTTTCTTTCACAGGGTACTAAGGGTAAGGAACCTCATCGTAGACGTGAAACTTC
This sequence comes from Pelophylax lessonae, assembly GCF_965119305.1. NCBI lineage: Eukaryota > Metazoa > Chordata > Amphibia > Anura > Ranidae > Pelophylax > Pelophylax lessonae. The sequence goes on along the minus strand of NC_138771.1, from coordinate 478,883,094 downwards.
CTTCTCAGCTCATAAGAAGTTTTTTTTCGTCCCTCAGGGCCGACTGACAAGGGCTCAAAGCCTTTTAAGGGCTTCCTCTGGAGGCTCCAAACGGACCTGGTTTGGCAAGCTGAGAGCGGGCTTATTCAGACCCGTGGGCAAGGCTCCTTCAGCATAAAGGTGTGCCCTCACCTGTATCATGGGCGCAGGGGGAGGGGAACGTCTTCGCTGCTTTCTGGACATGTGGATTTTCCTGGTGCAAAACAAGTGGGTCCACAAAGTTATTCGGTCTGGTTACAAGATCGAGTTTCGCTCTTGTACCCCGGCAAGGTTTTTCCTTCCAACCTGTGCCTGCCTGCAGACCAGTTACAGGGTCTGTTTGGGGCGGTACAAGACCTGTTCCTTCAAGGGATGATTGTCCCGGTTCTGACTTCGGAACGTTTTCAGGATTTTTACTCAAACCTGTTCACAGTCCCCAGGAAGGAAGGCAAAGTGCATCCAATCTTGGACCTCAAGGCGCTAAACTGCTTTGTGTGGGTACAGAAGTTCAGAATGGAGTCCATTCGAATGGTGGTGGAATCCCTGTGTCTGGGGGGGGGGTTTGCTTCTATCAGCATCAGGGATGCTTACCTTCACATTCCAATATGTGCCAGTCACCAGCGTTTTTCTCCGCTTTGCTGTGAGAGAGGAGCATTATCAGTTTGTGGTGTTACCCTTGGGTCTCTTCTCCGATCCTCGGGTCTTCACAAAAGTGTTGGCTCCAGTGCTATCTTTTAAAGTATTGTTCAGCTCCAGTTTGTAAATGTTAAACACCTTTACTAATGGGAGTGCTGACTGCCATTTTAAACCAGCTGCTAGCAGGCTTCAGCACTTCTTGAACCCCGGTCACACCACTGCAACTTGTCATGCGATTTGACAGTTTTAAAAAAGCAGGACAAGTCGCACCCCATTGTCCACATTGGAAGGGGTTAAACTGCACCCATTTTGAAAGTACTTCCTACACTACTTTTTGCAAGTTCAGGTCTGACTTGCATAAACATCTGTGCGTGAATTTGCACAGATGTCTTCCAAGTCGCACTCAAGTTAAGTAGCACAATTTCAGCATCGCGATTGGTGCGACCGGGGTGTAAAGCTTGTTGAAAGCCTACAAGCAGCTTGTTTAAGGTGGCAATCATCACTCCTATTAGGATCTGTGTATAACATTTCCACACAGGATCTGAACGGCTCTTTAAGACTTAAGCCTCATACACACGATCAGATTATCGAATGATCTGTCGTCCGTTTTTTGTTGCATGCTAGTCTGATGTGGAAAGTGAAGAGGTTATTTTCATACGAAAATTCCCGTACGACAGAATTCTACTTCAGAAGTGATGTCATGTGTTGAATTGTTTTCTATGTATTCTTTTGTTTTTGAGCATGCCCAGTCTTGCTCTTAAGATTTTTTTTCAGACGAAAACTGTACTAATTAAGCGAAAATCGGACATTGATGTACGATAAAAATGTTATAGCCTGCACATCCAATTTTTGTCGTCTGAAAATCCGTAATCGGCTGTCGAAAGCACTATACTAACAATCCGAAAATCGGCAGATCGTTCGTCAAACGAAAGTTCCCTTGCGATTTTTCTTATCGTGTGTACGGGCCTTTAGAGAATGCTGCTTGTCGAATACTTGGCAAAAACTTGCGCTAAATCTTTCATAAAAGCTTGCTGTTCACTCTGCTCTTAATAATATTTATAATGATAAAAAAATATATATTATTATTATTATTATTATTATTATTATTATTATTATTTTATATATTTTTTTTATTATACAGGCTTTATTAAGCCCCGACAGTTTACATGGCGCTTTTCAACATGAGGGTAGACAATACAATTACAATATAATTTTATACAGAAGGAATCAGAGAGCCCTTATACAAGCTAAAGCTGTGTGAAACAGGCCTTAGACCTGGATGAGTTTCAAGGTCTGCATTCTATTTAGGTTTCATTCCTCACAAGGACACTATGGCCCTTATAGCATGAATGGGATGTTTATTTATGCAGCTGTAGCTGGCAATCTATGTTGGTCTATGGGGACACCATGACTATACTGACAGACACTCGTCCTAATTTGACAGGTTTGCCAGACAGATCTGTGCTCAGAGCCAGTTACCCACCCCTGCCCACCTATCAAATACGGGACAAACGTGTCCCCATAGTTACATAGGCCGCTTGCACAAAGTTCCATGCATATCCAGCCATATGAAGAAATGGACAGTTCATGCTGTTCGGGCCACAGCGCCTATATGAATGAAGCCTTTAAATATTTACAAAGCCAATTTTTTTTTTTTTTTTTTTTTTTTTTTTTGGATAGAGTAAGAAAATGTTAAAATACCTGTCAGGTTAGTGTTTTTTATGGTCAGTGTCCCATTGGAGACACTTCCTTTCTCAGTGACACAATAGGAAGGTCCCCTCTTAGATTGTTGTCACTGTAGCAGGTGTCCCTGTTAAAAGATTTTTCCATTCCTCCATTGCTGGTAACAGCTGTTAAATATGGGATGTCCCTGGTACAACAGTCACTAGGCGAGTCTACTGTATCCAAAACGGGCTGACACACTGGTCTATGGATGAATAAGATGAACCCAGATCTCATTCATGTGACAAAAAAAACTTGGTCCAAACCATTAGTGGAAATGATCAGCCAGATTTTCTGGTGCTCTGGCGGGAGCCGACCCTTTCAAAGTTCTTTTTGCTGGAGGCGTTACATAGGCTTTCGGTAGTGGGATCACTGTGATTGGCTGTCACTGATCGTAAACCTGTCCTACAAGTTCCCAATTGTAAACCGGGACCAGGAGCTGTCAGTTACAGCATGGCAACAGTGCTGGGGGTGCCGAGAGAGCACACTTCAGCAAAGAACATTGATGTCGACTGTACACATATATGTGGCAGCCCACCGCCCGGCTGCCATGTTTGTGCATTAAGGGGTTAAGGGAAACCTTTTACTTGGAGAAATACCAAGGCTTCCTTTGCTGGGCTCCTAAACTGCCAGCTGCTTGGCCCTCAGTATTGCAAGGGGGTTGATACCTGGAATAAGCGTACAGCTAGTGAACAGGTACGTTTTGGAATGCTTGATTTGTGCACTTGTTTACTCAGTGACTCTGAAAGCTTTGGATCAACGTAGTGACAACTAGCTTGTTCAAAACAAAAAATAAAAAAATTACAAAAATTTTATTTTTTCTTCATGTTTACATCTTTTTCAATCTGCCGGTCCAATCTCCCTTTAGCAAGGGTCTGCCTGATTGGATACAAATTGATTGGATAGTTTAGATGGGTCCTTTTTTATTACATAGTTGTGGTACTACTAAAGGAGATTGTACAATCAGATTGTAATGTGTTTGGTAAACCTAAAGCCCAATCTTTTGGCAAACGTGAAAACCTCTGTCCAGCGCTTATTGCTGTCTTTGTACCAGCTAAGGATCATCGCCATCTCTTTTTGTGCTAATCATCATTATTTCAGGGGCCAAAAATTATGGGAAATTTTAGGCTTCTGGCGTTTTTTTTTTTCTGCAGTCAGTAAAATGTTATCTTATGTGTCCATGTGCACATAGGTGGTTATCAGCGTTTTTTGGCAGGGGTGTTTTCTGTCTGGAAAAAAATCCCAGAACTAGTGGGTTTGGGAAGAGATTTGAACCTTAAAAACATTCTAGCGCCAGTAAACGCAGTTAAACGCAGTAAACAGCGGCCAACTGACATTTTATTATCCATAGCTTGTGTTGCTAAAAATGCTAAAAAAATGCTAATGCAAAAAAAGCAGACTAATGCACGTTTTTAACGCAGCAACGCTAGTGGTGTTTTTATAACGTCCAGTCTGCATGAGGCCTAACAGTTGGTGCTAGGACCAAACTAGATGGGAAATCTTCCAATGGCAGCATCTGTTCCAGTGACAACTGTCTTAGCACTTATTCACACATGTGGTAGGAAGGGAGGAGGTAAAACTAGGCACTTGAGCCACGTTTTACCACCATCTCTCCCCCCCTAATCTATATACTGGCGCCAAATGCAACTCATTCTAGTGAATGGGGAATGTGCTGCAACTACGTGTAATGAATGCAGTGGTGGGGTGGGGTGGGCTTTTTAGGGTTATCATAGACAGTAAGGAGGCGACAGAGCACCACCTAGTTGCCTGCCAGCCACCCCCTGAAAAGTCATCCACTATGGATTGTTTTTCAGAAGGGTGAGAAGGGCTGCCATCAGTGTAAAGCTGACTATATGGCTCAGGTGGCTGAATAAAAAAAAAACTGAACAGATTCCCCCATCCACACAATCAAAATTGAATCGAATTCTCCCACTGTGTCAGTGTATTCTGACAGCAGGAGAGTCAGCGGGACTTTTCTGATGTTTTCTAGTGTTAATTTCATAGACTAAAACATTTTTGTCTTAATTTTAGTCAGCAGCATGCTTCCAGTGACGATAACTAAACTAAAATTCCCCCAAATTTTCATCAATTGACGGAAACTAACGAAAATCAATTTCCATTTTCGTCAATGTACGAAATCAGAATGAAAATGTTAGGGAGTGATGTTTACCTATGTGAAGGTCCAGTTTCCTCGGAGCTACGCCTGCAAAGTGTTTCCTCTCCCAGCAACAAGGTAGTGACCGTAGCGTGCTTAGTGGTGCGGCATGCTGAGCACTATGCAGCATTGCAGGCCTCCTTAGACCACCATCCAGAGCACTGTGCAGCATTTACAGACCTACGCAGACCATTGTCCAGAGAGCACTGTGCAGCATTTACAGGACTCTTCAGACCACTGTCCAGAGCACTGTGCAACATTACTAGGCCTCCTCAGACCACCGCCCAGAGCACTGTGCAACATTTATAGGCCTCCTCAGACCACAGTCCAGAGCACTGTGCAACATTTATAGGCCTCCTCAGACCACCATCCAGAGTACTATTCAGCATTTACTGGCCTCCCCAGACCACTGTCCAGAGCATTGTGCATTACAGGCCTCTTCAAGCCATCCAGAGCTCTGTGCAGCATTACAGGCCTCCCCAGACCACTGTCTAGTGCTCTGCGCATTACAAACCTCCTCAGACTACTGTTCCGAGAAGTGTTTGCATTACAGGCCTCCTCAGACCACTGTTCAGAGAAGTGTTTGCATTACAGGCCTACTTGGACTGTCCAGAGCGCACTGTGCAGCATTTACAGGCTTCCTCAGAACCAGTGTTCATTTTGTCGACTAAAACTAAAATGGCATTCTAGTCAAATTGAAATTTGACATCGAAATGAATAATGGCTGACACTGTTTCAACATGCAGGTTCCAGTTTTGGAGAGGAGTTTTTGAGCAGAAAACATACCTAAGTGTCCAAAAAAGCTCAAAGAAGCTCAAATGCTCACACAAAAAAAAGATAAAATGAGGGGAGGGTTTGTGGAAAAAAAAGTACTTATGCTCAAAGAAGCTCAATTAAAAAAAAAGTGCAAAAGAGCACAAAAAAGCACAAGCTTTTTGGCAGAGAAATAAAAGCCCACATGCCTGGGGAAAAAAAAGTTTTTTTTTTTTTTTTTTTAGCTGCAGTGTGCATGCGCACTCAAATTCTGGAGATTAGACCAGGCAGCCCCCATACTTCTCCCATTCCAGAGTCATTTTTATCATACAATATGAAGGAAGAGGACTCCAGTTACTAGTTGATTCTTGTGCTTCTGTCTGTGTCTGTGTGTGTGTGTGTGTGTGTGTGTGTGTGTGTATATATATATATATATATGAGAGAGAGAGACACACACTAACTTTTATTTTCTTTTTTTTTTTTTTCCCAAGTTCTTGCCACTTCCTGATAATTTGCTAATATTTGTTTGCAGTTAACTTTTTAAAAATTCAAACAAACCCATGATAAAATGAATAAACATTTTGTTGTGTAAATTTGTTCTGGTTGTCTGAGACCTCATTGTGCAGCATGTTTATACAAGCTTCGCCAGCGGTTGTCCTTCGTCATTATTTTAAAACGTTGGCATGTGTATGACGATTTTCGATGTCCCCATCAAGAAGAGGCATAAAGTATATTCTCTTAAATTTAGTTTCCATGTCTTTTTGGTGTCCAATGCATTTGTCACTTCCTTGCGTTCACATCTGTGTGAGCCGCCCCCCCCCCCCCCCCCCCTCTCCAGGGGCAGAACAGGAAGCCTGCGTGTCATGTTTATAATAGTTGGTTTAAGCCTCGTTTGAGTCTTGTAGTTTCTGCAGGTGACAGATTTGTTTTGGTGATGAACACTGTGATCTACAAGCTTGGCTTATTTATTGGGAATCTTGTGAGGATGGATAAAAAAACAGAACTCCATCTATTTGGTTTTTCCTTTTAATCACTTTCCTAGTGTAAAAAAAATGTGGGTTAGTTGTGCTCTCTATACTCCAGTACTGCTCTCCGTGTCCTCCACTGCCTCTCTCCACCCACTTCTTGCAAGTGTCATTTAGGCCTGTGAGCCCAGGCTGTCATTGACACTGATGATGTGCATCATCACACTGGCTTGGCGTTACAGTATGGCAATACCAGATTAAGCTCAGATGTCCTTATGTGAGCGCCCTTCAATGCTGCAATGAGGACCACCCAGCCCAGAAGAGAAGAGGAAGAAGCTACAATGTTACCATACCAGCCACAGGACAAAATTAAAGTATGTATTTAGAGAATTAAAAAAAAAAAGAACGGAGTGGGAGGACTGTGGGGTTGGAGCTGGACGTGTACTTTAGCTGTTACAACCAAGGTATCTAATGATGGAGGTGGTTATTGCCAGTGCTTGCTGGTTATGGTCATCTGCATGGTAGTGCACAAGCTCTGTCACAAAATATTCATGTAAGGGTGAATTTTTAGTTCAGAGCAGGTTTCCTTTTTATACGACATGTGAACTGCAAGAAATATGTAGGCTGTGACCTTTCCTTCTGCAATACCGGTTGCCTGGCTGTCATAATAATCTAATGGCTTAAAGGGTAAGTTCACTTGTACAGAAAATCTGTAAGGTGAACTTACACTGGACCCCATGCACAGCCCCCCCCCCCCCTTGCCCCTTTACTGGTCCAAGGATTTGAAATCATCCTGGCTTTTTATTTTTTTCCTCTCATCCAGTCCTGACAGGACGTGCTAGGCAGATTCTAATTGGTCCGAGCCATCCATGTGATGGTGCTGAGAAATCAGAATGCCTCCTATCCATACCTCGCAGTGTGATTTAAGCCGCTGGAACTTCAAATCACCGGGCCGGTGAAGCGGCGACCTGTTTGACAGCGGGGGATTGCAGGACTCCAGTAAAGCGGGGGGGGGGGGGGGGGATAGGAAGGGGACCCAGTGTAGGTTAACCTTACAGATTTTTGGTAAAGGTGACCTTGCACTTTAAAGTGTCCACTGGCTTAAATTAACTATTGCTACACAAAATGTTTTCAGTAAAGGCAAACTTCTAAAAGTACCATGTACATTAGGGGTGTTCAACCTATGGCCCAGGACGGCTATTAATGCGGCCCAACACAAAATTGTAATCTTATTTAAAATTGTTGATTTTTTTTTTTTTTTTTTTGAGAGGAAATTTTTTTTTTGTAAAAATGCATTTACACACGTGTCCAAACTCTGAAGAGAAATGTAACTGTCTCTTGGACTTTTATAATCTTCCCAAAGAAAAATATCCCACTCTTTACAATCATGCCATCAGTTTTCAACATCCCCTATATTTGTAAGCAACTATTTTCAAGGACGAAGCACACAAAGGGCAAAATTAGAACCAAAAAGTTCTGTTTTATTACTCGGGTACATTATCTTTATCAGTAATCATTAACTTGTGATCTGTCTGGCTTTTTCTGCTCATCAGCTATCCTTGTTAGTGTATTTTTACATACCTCCTAACTGTATGAGATAGGAAAGAGGGACACCTATTAGCAAAGTATGTAGGTTTAGAACACAAACCCTGCCATATACTCCTTTAACCACTTAAGCCCCGGAAGATTCTACCCCCTTCCTGACCAGGCCCTATTTTGCAATTCGGCACTGCGTGACTTTAACGGACAATTACGCGGTCGTGCGACGCTGTACCTAAACTAATCTGACGTCCTTTTTTTCCCCACAAATGGAGCTTTCTTTTGGTGGTAATTGATCACCTGTGCGATTTTATTTTGCTGGACTGTGACATTGCGGCGGACAGATCGGACCCTTGACTGACACTTTTGGGGGTACCAGTGACATTACTACAGTAATTAGTGCTATACATATGCACTGCTACTGTAAAAACACTGGCAGGGAAGGGGTTAACTTTATTGGGGAAGGAGGGGTTAAGTGTGTCCCTAGGGGCGTGTTTCTAACTGTTCAGGGATGTGGCTTTACATGTAACAGCAGAGATCTACGGTCCTACATAGCAGGACCGTTGGATCTCTGCTGTTACACAGGGAAGAATGACAGGCGGCTTTGTTTACATTAGCCGCCTGCCTTTCTCCCTTCACAGTGGACGATCGCGAGTGACCGGCGGACATCGGGTCCGCCGGTCACGCGCGCGGACTTGTTAGGGAACGGGCGGGCAGGGCTGGCCCAAGACATTGTGCTGCCTGGGTCCAATAATTGCTGCTCCCTCCCCCCCAAAAAAATCACGCCCACCAAAAGGTCCCCACATCCATTTTACATAAATATAACATTTTGAAAATATTATATATACTGTTATCGTCTTCCATAATTCACCACCGGACCGGTCCCTCAAACACCCACTGTCTGTCCACAGACCTCCTGTCACTCCTGTGTCTGCTGCGCCCACCACCCTAGAAGATCCAGCCTGCCCTGCGTGAGATGGAGAGCGCTGATTTCTGACCTCATTGCGCACACCACAATCATGTGAGAGACGTCCCCCCCCCCCCCCCCCCCCAGAGGAGAGGCTCCACCTCCTCATACTCATCAGTTTGCGGTACGGAGCGTAGTATAAGATGGGGAAATGCCACCCGCAAGCTGATGACACACAAAACTGCTGGGGAAACAATCCTGGGAGTCAATTTGCTCTCCAAGTGCTGCCTGGGTCCAGTGGGACCCATGGTAGGGCCGGCCCTGGGGGCGGGAGCGCGCGTCCGCCCGCTATTGGCTCAAAGGCTAGTGACGTACCCATATGTCACTTTGCCTGCCCGGGGCTGACCGCCGCAGTATATGTACTTGCGGCGGTCGGCAAGCGGTTAAAGAGAATTGTACAAAAAAAAAAAAAATGATTGGATAAACCTACAAGTACTTTTTTTTTTTTTTTTTATTTTGTTTTTTTCTGTACCCTTCCCCAGATCTGTGCTTCGGTACAACCCCGTCTCAGAGGTCTACAGACAATTCCTTGGCCTTCATGGCTTGGTCTGTGCTCTGACATGCACTGTTAACTGTGGGATTTTATATAGACAGGTGTGTGACTTTCCAAATCATGTCCAATCAACTGAATTTACCACAGGTGGACTCAATCAAGTTGTAGGATCAGCTCAATGATGATTAGTGGAAACAGGATGCACCTGAGCTCAATTTTTGAGTGTCCTGGCAAAGGCTGTGAATACTTATGTACGTGTGTGTGTGTTTTAGTTTTGAATACATTTTGCAAACATTTTAAACCCACTTCTTTCACATTTTCATTATAGGGTATTGATACACTGTATGATTTTTATGTATGGCCCATGACCATTCCTCTTTGTCCAATGTGGCCCAGAAAGGTCAAGATGTTGGACACCCCTGGTGTACATACTCTTTTTCCCACTGGCCAAGCCACCAAACACCCGGAGGGATTATTCCCAAATTTCACAGGGAAACAAACGCTTAGAAGAATGCTGATCTCCTGGGGCCCCCACAGCTCAAGATGCTTCTCCCTGCTGACTTCCACATCATTACGGGAATGAAGTGATTTGGGAAAATTAATAAACCCTACACGGACAAACCTTTGTGGACTCCTGACTGTCGCAGGTATAGACGCTTGTTGGCCATCTCATTCCTAATCCATGGAATAGGCCTCACCTTTGTGGTTATAACGGCCTTTACTCTTCATTACTGATGTTGGATTAGAAGACCTAGACTGCAATTTGCATGGTTTCATCCCAAAGGTTTTCAGTAGGGTTGGTGCCAGGGCTGCAGGCCACACAAGTTTCCTCACACCAAACAATGTCTTTATGGAACTGTATTTGTGCACAGGGCACAGCCCTACTGGAGCATGACTGTTGGCACAAGGCTGGAAGTGCACAATATTTAAAATGTCTTTGTATTCTTTACAGTAGGCACTTTAATCTTCACTGGAAACACCTACATTTGGAGGAATATTCACATCATTTTTGCCATATTGTGTGTTTTGTTACCAATGGTATTTTAACACAAAGTAACATACATTTTGTGGTCACTGTTGGTCTAATCATGCCCTGTTGTGTATGCAATTCATATCTAAGGTTTGTGTTCTGTGCAGTGTTGATTACCTTTCAATTAACCATTAGGCTTTATTTTAATTGTTTCAAATACCACTATACAAAGTGCTTTTTTTGCAACTGGCTTCTGGCAAATGCTCTTTTGCTTCTATTGCATTTCTAAAAAAATTACAAAAACAATAAAAATGCCTGCGTGTTTACAGTATGTACATACATTTGCCAGAAGTGAGGTCCTAATCATTACTGAAGAAATGTAGTGGGAAAATCCACTATGGAAAAAAACACAAGTATTTAATTTGCGTCACTTCAGGACAAGAATGTAGGATTAAATTATTGGTTGCCATGAGCATAATGCTGTTCTGACTTCGCTCTTCATTTGCATAGATCAGACACTGTAACTTGAACTGAAAAAAGTTTGCTTAAAGTGATTGTAAAGGTTGTCAGTTTTTTTTCTTTTTAATTAAAATACCAAACCTGTTCTTCTTACCTGCTCTCTGCAGTGTTTTTTTTTTTTTCCAGAGAAGCTCTGATCCTCCTTTTCTCATATTTCTCCGCTTGCGCTTCTGTTTCTGGCTTTATCTCCCCCCACCCCGGCTGAGTGTCCCCACAGCAAGCCACTTGCTATGAGGACACTTATGCGTGATTGCTTCCGAGTCCTGCTTTGTGTGACCATAAGACACACAGAGCAGGACTCACCACTGCTCCCTCGACATTGGCTCTGAATGACAGCAGCGGGAGCCAATGACTTCTGCTGCTGTGTCTGAGCCAGTGAGTAGCAAGAGCGCCCCAGCTCTTCTGCACATCACTGGATTGAGATCAGGCTCGGGTATATATTTAGGGTGGCTTTGGAAGGGAGCTGCCTGCAGAAGATTTTTTTTTTTCCCCTACTGCAAAAAAATTCTGCCTTTACAACCATTCTAACTACCTCACGACTGGCCACTGTATTCGAATGGGCAGGCGGGTCACCTGTTCTTAAAGGACAATTATATTAACTTTCCTATTTGTAATTGTGCCTACTCGCGTCAGGCATGCTTACAGTGCCTGGGATACTGTCATTGAACAGTGTAGATCACAAGCAAAATCAAAATGGCCAATCAGAGTGGCTCAATGATCAATGATCACAAGTAGTAAACTTGCTCTGTGTGGGAGGAAGGTTTGCTGCTTACTGCATCTATTTTACACATACAGGTGTAGCAGAGTACATTTTGGTCCAAATTTTAGTGAATAACAGATTATTTGATTAATATCAAAGTAAGGGGATCAGGGTTTATCCCAAATGTTTCACCCCCCCTTCTTCTTTTCTTTCTTTCTCTTTCTTTCTCTTTCTTTCTCTTTCTTTCTCTTTCTTTCTCTTTCTTTCTCTCTCTTTCTCTTTCTTTCTTTTTCTTTCTTTTTCTTTCTTTTTCTTTCTTTTTCTTTCTTTTTCTTTCTTTTTCTTTCTTTTTCTTTCTTTTTCTTTCTTTCTTCAAAACCAAACACTCTATGGGGGAGATTTACTAAAACTACCGGAGCATTCAGAATCTGGTACAGCTGTGCATGGTAGACACTCGGCTTTGAACTTCAGCTTGTTCAATTAGGGCCCCTTTCACACTTGTGCGACCTAAAAGTCGCTCGATTTTGACGCAATTTTGCCTGGACTTGAAGTAATGCTTGTGTAATCTTTTGGTCTATGGACCTCAAAATGCATCGTCAGACCAAAGTAGTGCAGGGACTGCTTTGAAGTCGCACAGATATGAATGGTCATCATTGGCAATCATGAAGTAAGACTTGTCATGCGACTTTGCAGTCCCAAGTTGCAGGACAAGTCGCACAAGTGTGAAAGGGGCCTAAGGCTTGGCAATAAAAACCTTGATGTTTTGGTTTCTTTGCACAGCTGCACCAGATTTTGCATGCTCCAATCTTGGTAAATAGCTCCCTTTTTTTTTTTAGTGTCTTAAAAAAAGATATAAAATTTAATTTGGGTAAATTATTGTATGATTTGAGAAACTGTCAGTCAGACTGTCATAGCACTGAAAATGGAATGGCAGGAAGGATGCTATGCTTTAAATATTATTATAACTAACATAACTATAAATAAATAATAAAAAAATAGGCACATCAGACACTTGAGTTGGCAAAATAAGGCCGCGTCCGTTTATTACTGGTTTAAGAACAATAAATAAACATATCAAAGTAATTAACATCAAAACTCGGGTCGTATCAATTTAACATATTTAAATTAATTTATCCATAAATTAAATCAGAAAATAACATTGTCCCCCTCAAAACATAGAGGTGACCTTACCACATAACAATTATGGCCGCGACAAACAAAGGTAGGGAGCGAGGGTACAATTGGGATCAGAGGATTTTCAAAACGGATTGACCCTCAGTCTTGGGCAGCTGATTAAATGGCCCCAAAAGCTGATTTGAGCAGGCTTTTGTGGTGGGAAAAAAGACGGGAAGGACTCGCATTCGTTTTTAAAAATAGAGGTAAGCCTAAACTACCTAGATACCTGTCTAAAACTACCTAGCTACTAAAAGAAGCGGGAATTTGAAGCTGGAAAAGGTGCTGACTTAGCTTAGGAGTCAAAAGGTCAAGTTCCCTATGCCTCAGAATATCCTAGAATAAAAAAACCCTTACCTGTTACTAATTGAATATTACCTAGCTAAATTAAATGAACCCCTTCCGCCATCCCATAAGAAAGGGGGGGGGGGGGTAAATGCCCCCCCTTTTCCCAAATTTTCCTGGAAAGGAAGGAAGGGGGTGTAATCTGCTGGTATTGAGGTGGTTAATACCACTCCTGCAGCTTTCAGTGAACGGATAACTATTTCTGAGCCATTTTTGGTTCCTTTTCAGCGAGGGTACATGTATTTTATTTTTTTCTTTTCTTTGTCAGGTAACCTCCTCTGAATAATTTGAAAGTTCTCCTGGGAAGTGAGCTCCACAATCAACATGTCAAAATATAAATTGGTCATGCTGAGGCATGGTGAAGGTGCCTGGACCATAGAAAACCGATTCTGCAGCTGGGTGGACCAGAAGCTGAGCGTGGAAGGGATTAAGGAAGCAGAGAAGTGTGGAAAGCATTTAAAGTCTCTGGGCTTCGAGTTTGACATGGTCTTCACTTCCATCCTCAGCCGGTCTATCCAAACAGCATGGCTGATTTTAGAAGAGCTCGGTCAAGAATGGGTTCCGACTCGGAGTTCATGGAGGCTAAATGAACGCCATTACGGGGCTCTTATTGGCCTCAACCGAGCAGACCTTGCTCTGAATCATGGAGAAGAGCAAGTAAAGATGTGGAGGAGGAGCTATGATGTGGCCCCTCCACCAATAGATGAGAACCACCCTTACTACAATGAGATACACACCGATCGAAGGTATACATGTTGTGACATTCAGAAGGATAAGCTTCCAAAATCTGAGAGCCTGAAGCAAGTCCTGGAAAGGCTTCTTCCTTTCTGGAACGAGGAGATTGCACCAGAAATAAAGCGAGGCAAACGGGTTCTTATTTCTGCACACGGAAACAGCACAAGAGCATTATTGAAACATTTAGAAGGTATAGTATTTAATTTTAAATGTGTTTGTGCAATTTAAGGGGAAGATCTATTTTAAAATGTAGTCCACCCCGCACCTTCCCTTTTTTCATCTGTAGAAAATTGTTACATATGAGATGTCATCTGTGATACCAGTTTCAAAGAAATGTCTCTTTAAAAGGTAGGAAATAGTCGAGCCATGCAGTAAAGGGAAAATGTTAATCTCACCTTTCTGAAAAGAAGCCAGTGACCTCCTTCAAAGAGCTCTGATGCTGCTACCATTTAACAAAGGTGTGATTGATAACGTGTCCCCCCTGGTGAGCGCTGTGATTCCTCCTACTGACCCCTGCATAACTACTGTGTTCTCTAGTGACATTGGCTGGCAGATGAAAGCACAGCAGCCAATGGCAATGGCACATGCTATCTGACACACCTGGAAGTGTCCGATAGCAGAGGCGCTAGAAATATTCTACAGAGAGAAGATTTAGAGCCAATTTATATAGGTTTGGATCGTTTTCAAGATAACAGACAAATATGAGGATAAAGCCAGGAAAAGATTGGGTCATTATATATATATATATATATATATATATATATATATATATATATATATATATATATATATATATATATATATATATATATATATATATATATATATATATATATATATATATATATATATATATATATATATATTTATTTATTAGTGTGTATAGATAGATAGATATGTGTGTGTGTGTGTGTGTGTGTGTGTGTGTGTGTATGTATGTATGTATGTATGTATATATATATATATATATATATATATATATATATATATATATATATATATATATATATATATATATATATACCATGAAGAGAAAGTCAAACATAACCAATAAACATTTAAGTTAAGGCTATGCACATGTAGTCTTGAGGGAAAGAACAACTCAAAAATATAGTGGTGTAGACTGCATAAAGGGATATGGGATGGTCGAGACTAGAAATGGATGCAGAATGAGTAGAAAACAGTAAGAAATAGAAATGGTGTTGAGCGACACACCGAAGCAAGGAAAATATTGAAGTCAATAATAATATTGATACTAATTAGAGGACCACGGGGACAAACAACTCGGCCAGAGCAGTGAGCGTTACAACCCAAGGGATCACTGATGGGACTGTGTTGCCTCCCGAATAGGAGATTGAAGATTGCACTGATGCGTGAGTATTGTGGGGCAGTAGCAGTTCCTTGAGTTGTAGTGGTGGAAAATTTAAAGCGGAGTTCCGGCCACAAAATGCACTTTTGGGTAAAAGAAATGGATAGTCATGATTTTTTTTTTTTTTTTCGTTTACTTACCTTGTTTTTGAAGAAAATATACTTACCTTCCTTCCACTTCCTCCCTCTGCGGCCGCATTACTTCCTTCTTGCGTTGACTCCTGGGAGCTGAATGTCATCACTCCCAGGAATCAATGCGACTGCACCGGCCCCGCTCGTCAGTTCCAGTGCAGGCACGTCATTCCCTGCTAAACAGCTTCTGGGCATGCCCAGTAGCTGTGCAGGGAAGACGCGCATGCATTGTGGGACCGAAGAGGACACGGAAGAGGACGCACTGGCTTCAGCTGCCCACACCTGAGATGACAGCGCTGGAGAAGAAATTTTCAAGGTAAGTATTTCTTCTAAAAGGTAAGTGCGACCTGGGACAGTTCAGAGGCTATCCATTGTGGAATGCACTAGCCCTGACTGTCCCGGTGGTATTTTTATTGAAAAAACATTTTCGTGGCCGGAAATCCTCTTTAAAGCCAAACGTACCATAGCACTTCATATTTCTCAAAGGTATCATTATCAGGGAGAAGATTTGAAACATTTCACAGTTTACAAAGTTGCTATAATGTGTTTTTTTTTTTTTTTTTTCTTTTTGTTTCTCTGAAGAACTATAGGCAAAACTTTTTTCTTTTATTTTGGATGGAGTTTTAACCCCTGTTAAAACTGTGTTTTGCCATCTGTGTCCTATTGGGGAGGCACACCCCATCTCTTTCTCTCACCCCTTCTCTCTCTCTCCCCTTCTCTCTATCTATCTCTCAAAAACTACCAGGGGTTCTACCTCCCCACTCTATCCAAAACTCAAAGAACATTTTGCCTTTTTAGTTACAGTTTAAGTTAGTGGCAGCTCACTTAAAGTGTGTGGGGTGTTTGTTTAAAAAAAAAAGTCATACTGGCGTTCTATGTGCAATGGAATTCTTGGGTGCTCCAACGACGCTCCTGGCTCTTCCTCTATTCCATGTGCCACCATAGGAAGCTGCTTCTGTTGTGATAAACCTGTGGGGTCGATCCCGACCAGAGCCATACACACCCAGCCCTGCTCCCTCCTCACTAAAGTTGACTGAGCAGGAGCCAGTGGCAATAGACAAGGCAAGCCCGCATGAGTGGCCCCATAGCTGTTTTCTATGGGGGCACTCGTCAGAGGTGAGGAGCCAAGTGCGCCAGCAGAGGACCCAAGAAGAGAAGGTTTGGGGCCCCTCTGTGCATTTCAGTTGCACACAGCAGGTACGTGTAAACCTGTTTTGTAAATTTTGAGCATTTACAATCACTTTGAAGTGGTTCTAAAGCCTAAACATTTTTTACCTTTTTAAAGTTTAGCTCCTTCAGCAGCGACTTTCAATCCAGGTTTCATTATTGCTGCGATGGGAGAAGGTTGGGCAGATGGTCATTGGTCAACAGTAGAGGTACTGTTGGCATCTGCATATAATGTGACATGACTGGTTCTCTGTAAATGTAGAGTATTTTATATGCATTTTCCTTATAGAGAGTACAGAGGGAGCTTTTGGCTGCCTGAGACCAGCCCTCCTGCCATGCTTGATGCTTCTAGGGAAATTTGCTCGCTTAGCACCTCATTTTTTTTGCAAGAAAATGCTGAGGATTTTTTTTTTTAACGTGCGAATATGAAAAATGTCAAAATTGCACTGTAGGCAAGTGGGGTAAAGTGATTTTTAAAGGAACAGAACATGTCATACTTATCTGCTCTGTGTAATGTTTTTGCACAGAACAGCCCCGATCCTCCTCTTCTGGCACCTCTCCCCGAGTGTGCATGCTATGGGGGGTACATGTGGCGGCTCATTCCAAGTCGCCTCTGTGTGTCCATAGAAGCTACATGCAGAAGGTGTTTTACTTGAATGCAGAGAATGCATTAAGGTAGAACCACTTTTTGAAGTGGAGCCCCTATGTGTTCTATAATGAAACCAATAGAGAATTGATTACCCTCTTAGTCATGGAGAATTTTATATATATATATATATATATATATATATATATATATATATATATATATATATATATATATATATATATATATATATATATATATATATATATATATATATATATATATATATATATATATATATATATATATATATATATATATATATATATATAAATATATAT